>NC_056471.1:9052607-9319447 GCF_008729295.1 Plectropomus leopardus
TGCAGCAAATCAGTGATATTCCAGCTTTCTCCAAAGCATGTTTGAGGCAACATTTAGCCCAACAACACAGCATAAAACAAGTTTGTGTTTCGGCATTGCAGCCAAAACAGTGACAGACAATTCAACAGCCAGAGCAGATAAGATATAACAGTAACAATATAAACATGCTCTTAACAATCAGTCAGTAAAACAGGCAGTAAATAAATATAATTTATAAATACTTGTGTAAATAAATACACAAGTAAATAAACAAATAGGGATCTTTACATTTTGTACATAGTGTGTAATCACTTTGGAATGAGGTATTATTAAGCAGTACACATTGTTTTTTTCTTAACAATTTGCACCAAAAATCCCATATAAGGTGTACCACTTTAAAATAAAGAAACATGCCAGCACAGTGGTGTCCTGTTATTGAGCTACTAAAGAGTCAGAATACAAGTTTAAATACGAGTGTGCAAATGAACATTATTATAGAGGGACTGCATGTGATGCAGTTAGTAGCAGGACTGTAAATATCCAGTTTTTTTCCTCTTGGTCCTTTCCTGCTGTTAAACAGCTCCTTCACTTCTCACTACAGAACAAACCTGGAACACAGAGCTTTCAGGCACATGGCACCTTCTTTTGTTTATTCTCCACTTTTTCACTCCCTGTCTTGTCTCGTGTCTTCTGCTCTGCTCCCTCCTCCGGATCTCGTTATTTTCTGCATCATTACGACACCTGGTCTCGCAGTCTGGCCAGCCTCTGGGAGAGCTCGTCCTGATAACAATACCAATCAGGTAAAGCGATGGAAAAAATATTGTCAGTGGGGCAGTTTTTGAAATTTGACATAAAGCATTTATTCTCAGTGTATCCCTCAACCCCTTCAGGCTCGAAAGCTGAAGGCCTAAAGCGTGTAGTTGCCTTCTTCACAAGCAGCTGCAGTGGCCTGCTTGAACTATGTTGGTTTCAATGGATTCCAGCGGTGGGTTGTCATAACGGAAAATATATCAAAACATATTCAGGAACAACTCAAACACTTCCTGCCACATATTCATTGTTTCCGCTGTTGATTTGCGTGATCAAAATGTTCCACACGGTCATTGTTTAGGTGAGAAAGGCTGAACACACTGCTCCTGTGTCAGACTATCACTCTCCGTGAAGTTCCACAGTTCCACCGGAGGATCCATCTGTTAGCCATTTTTGGTGAAACAGTTATTGTTTTGATCATGTGAAGCATACAGTGAGGTGTACTGAGCTGCAGGAGTGTTTTCTGTGTCTGTGGATATTTTAATATTTTTGTTCATTGTGAACTCTTGTCATCATTACAATGAACATGCTGGATATGACTCAAGCTGAACACAGACACTGATCTGAAAAACACATGTTCAAAAGTGCTATAAAGGACATTCAGAGTTGCCTGCACGCGGCTCTCACCTCTGATGTCACAAACATGGAGGTGGCTGAGCCAAAATGATGGTGACTACTGGGGACTTAATGAAACATTAATCTGGATCAGTGTTTCAATTCAGCAATCAACAATCCAATATCATCCAAAGTGAAAACATCGATCCACATCATCATCCTTAAGATACGCCTTTATTTTGAAATTCCCATGGCAGGTCTGTGTCGCTGTCTAACAGAGCCAGGCAGAAAATGGCAAGCAGCAAAAAAAAAAAAAAAAAGAAGATGATCAGGATATTCACCCTGCTCTCTGGAGAAAAACAGATGAGGTGAAATATATTGGATTTTGGGGAAAATAAAGAAGTTATAAAATAAAATACAACTTGATGAACCTGGCCCACATCTCACTTCACTCACTTGTTTCTCTACGGCAACATTAGTTGCTCTGATTTAAAAATCATTGACTAAAAAAAAACATGCAAGCTTAAATTCAACTGTGTTGTTGTTTTGGGAGATGCAGTGACGAGTGTGACAGGAATGAGTCCTAAAACCCATAAATGAGTTTGCATTTCAACACTCGCGGTTCCTTCGTCTCAAAGTCAATGGGATTTTTTTGGGGTGTGTTTTTGGTTCGATGTCTGAAATGAGGTCTGTGGTTAACACAAGCTAAAGAGACTTTCATTTTTTGTTCTTATACATAAAAGATGCCAGAAAATACTCCACTTGTGGATTCTGAAGCTTTTACGTGTCTTGAAAAAATCCCAGAGGCTTTTTGAGGCGGGAACCAGGGCGACATTAACTTTGTGTCAGCCTACAGAAGAACATCACCCCTGAGGCACACTCTATGGTAAGTAAGAAAAAGTATAAATAATACATGTCATTTGTTAAACTATAAGTAGAGGACAGTCTGCCGGCTGCTAGGCTAATTTATGTAACGTAAAAAGCCCATACATTTAAGCTAATAACGATGACAAGCAAAACACAATGGTTTTGTCTATGAACCTTGACAGTTATTGAGCTGAGTTTTATACTTTTGTTAAACGTTCTTGTTGTTAATCCATGTTTGATGAGTGTTATGTTCCCCAGAAAGCAAAACCTGAAGGGCATGAGACGCAGTCTGGGAAACAAAACACTGCACATGTACTAAAGAGTGAAAGCAAAATCAGTCCTTTTGGTTTCTAAAAGGTGGCGTGGGAATCAAACTCCCCACAGCCACTCACTGATTCTAAGGGAATGAAGGACAAAAGAAAGAACTGGCCCCAAAATTAAAGCGTGAGTCACTGAACAGGAAGGAAAGAAAAAACGAATGACCAACGGAAGAATCACACTTCAACACGCACACAAAAAAACACAGAAAGCCAACTGAAGGTGTTGACTCTCCGGAGACACACGACCAACTGAGCAGAGAAAAGCTCCCTTTCTAACCTCCCAGCCAGACTGATCACCAGCAGCTGAGGAGAACTTCTCAGCTGCACCCAAAAGCTCCTGATTAGCAAGGAAACCTGGATACATTTTGGATCTCTGTGGATCTCTGACCATAACGTGTGTGTCAGTGGAGTCAGTCTAAAGTAAACTTTACTGCACTTTAATGGTGACAATTGTTTTAGAATCATGTTTATGTTGTTTTTTCTCTTTTATGGCCAAAAGTTACTGGTTTTAACAGACGACATCATGCCAGTCCAGTCCTGGCTTCCCTCCACTGGCTCCCTGTCCGTTTTAGAACTGATTTTGAGATTTTACTGATCACTTTTAAAGCACGTATGGGTCTTTCCCCAAATTACATTTCTGAAATGCTGTACCCTTATGAGCCAACGCACCTTACAGATCCTCAGGCGGGGGGTCTTCTGATTGTTCCAAAGTTGAGGCTTAAATCTAAAGGAGACCGTGCTTTTGCCATGACTTTGGAAAGACCTGCCTGAGGAGATAAGGCTCGCAGAATCAGTGCCATATTTTAAATCACTTCTTAAAACTCCTTTTACAGACTTGCTTTAATGTGATGTTACCTTTATTCGTTCATTCATTTTTTTTTATCTTTCTTCCTCTAATCATTCATTTTGCTGCTCTTACTCAATTTATCCGTTCTTTATCCTTCTGATGTCCTGCTCTTACCATCTTTTTAGGTTTAAAATGTATTTACTTGTTTATCTATCTCTTATGAATCTGTTTTTATCGTCTTATCTTTGGTTAATCCCCACTGATGTGATGTCTTCTTCTTATATTATTTTTATTGTCTTTATTGCATTTATTCTTGCATTTTCTAAAATGTTATTATTACTTAAACTGCTTTTCAAGATCTGCCTGCTTTATCACTTTTATTTCTTTTATTTTATTTATTCTTGCTGACCTTTTGCATACGCATTGTGTTCTTTTCTTTTTGTTTGACTTTTATAGATTATTATTCCCTTAGTTCCTGCCTTTGCTTTGTCTGTCAGAGCACTTTTTAAACAACTGTTTTTAAAGGTCCTGTATAAGTAAAGTTATTATTATTATTATTTATTATTATTATTATTATTATTCTAAACAGAAAGGGGTGGCAGTTTCTTCTGTAATAGATTGTTTAAATGGACATATGATATCATTTCATATCGATCGCAGGCCCTTGAATTGAACTGATTTTAAATTGCATTGATAATAATAATAATGACAAACTTTGTGATATCAGCAAATATTGTATTTACACCCCCAGCAGTGCCAGAAGTGCTAATGGCTCATTACAACACACACAGAGGGCGCGTGACACTATTTCTTTACATAGCTAATAGCTGTTCGCTGCTATATTCATGTTCAAAATGCCATTTATAGAACCTTAAAGAGTCACCTTTCAAACGTACATGAGGTGGGTATTTCAGTGGAGTATCTCCTTAAATTTAGATTTGGGTGACGGATTTCCAAAGACAACAACAACAATGTGTGAATTCTGTTCTAGGATGTAAAACACCCAAAAATAGCATCAGCATCATGATGAAAGTAGATGTGTCACCTGCTCTGTTGACGCCACAGATGAAGCCAGCAAGGAAGTCTGGCCTGCAGGAAGCTCCAGGTTAAGATCCAACCTAAAAAAAAAACAAAGAGGAGAAAAACACAGGAACACTTTAAGTTCTGCATGACTGCTTAGCTACTAAAGAGAATCAGCAAAATGGGGGAGATTAAAGCCACTGTGACCTCACAACACAGCTTGCACCATTAATCTTAATGGGCTTTTTGTGTTAGAAAGAAGCATTGCAAACAGTGGAAGAGTTCCTTGATTTTTATATGAAGGTCATTTAAATAAAGCTTTTAGAGCTATTTATTTTGTGGCTTATTTGTTTTAAAGGTTAATTTGTCTGGTTTAACAAGTGGGCACAATGTGTTCTTTCATTTATTTTTGTCTTCTATCAATGTTTTTGCTTTTATCATGACTGTTATTTGTGTTTTTTGGAGTTACGGACCATACTCACCCTGCTTCATCAGCCATCTCATGCAACAGCGTATCCACTTCATTCTAGGGACCAACAAAGCAAACAACAACGTGTTTAGAGGATTCAGTGTTTGAATTATAACCAGGGTTAAGCCCTCCATCATAAGCAGCCACATGAGTATAGTTATCCCTGCTTGTAAGACGACTGTGTTTATTACCTGAGGTGTTGTCAGAGTTGTGGTGTTGCCCATTGTGTCCTCCATCTGAGCTGTCTGCACGTCAAGAGTTTCAAACTGGTTTTCAAACTTGTCCATTAATGCAGAGATCTGCAGAGAAAAACAGATACACAAAACAACATTTTGAAAATCTCCATTAACAAATTTAGTTTTGCATAGTTTGTTTCTGTCTGCGCTCATGGAGGAGTTTTCGTTTTACCTTCTCCAAGTTCATACTTTTCAGAGTAGCATCCATCGACTTCACCACTCCAGACATCGATTTAGATACCTAGGCAAAAAAAACACATCAAATAAAGCATCAAAGCCTCTGTTGCCTTCCCAGCTAGCAATTTTTGGTTCTAAAGATGTTCTGACAATGGTACAATGCAACAAATGTTTTAGTAATGTTTTCAGTGGTACGTTTTTTTTTTAGTTCCCAGAATGTTGTTCTTAAAGTTAGGGTAACATTCTCTATAAATATCAAGTAAAAAATGTTTTTTTGTTAACATGTCACATTGCATTACATTGTCATTCAAAAAAATGGACTGTAGTCTCTGGCCTCAATAACAACGTCCTGAATGTTGCTTTGAAAATGTTCTTCCTATGTTCTCATGTAAAATTGTGGGAACATTTTTTATAAAAGAACATTCTCTGATCTGTTAGCTTTCAACATCACCAAAACATCCTCAGAGTGTTGCAGTTAAAACGTTACGTCTTAGTCAGCATTCAACCTTATAGAGACATTATTTGAAATTATGTTTTCTTTAAAACATTATATTTAAGTTTGTAGGTAACTTGTTGTGGGGACGTTTCCTGCTTGCTGAGTTCTCACTTTTTACTGGTTTTGACTCAAAACAGGATCAAGGTATCTGAAGTCAAAGAGTGAGTTTGCTCTTGATATGGCAAAGTGTTAGGTGCTGTTTCCTTATACCTCCACTGGGTGTCACTTTTAGCTTTTCAACTACACTTTGTCAAGACTACCTCTCATCGTTACAAGCATCCCTAGTTGAACAAAGATGGCCCTGATTAAGGATTAATTTTCTCAGAATCAATTTACCAATAGTTGATCAAATTATGGCAGAGGCATTTATTATCAGTGCTATTGTGTTAATGTTTCATTAGACTGGCAGCAGTATTACAACATCATAAAGAGATGTTTTTTTAGAAATACCATCTGACATTTACATGCTATTAAGTTCTATTCTCTGAAATGATGCCTGTCCTGCAGAGAAACTCAATTGAAGCCATTTAAAGAGGCTGTCACTCACATAAGAGCAAGAAGCTAATAGCCTAAAGTCTGAAGCACATCTAATGACATTATATAATAATTGGTGGCTTTTTGTTTGCATGTCTTCTAGCCTTTTTTTGGCCCACTCTCCCTCCCTCTGTGTCCTTCTGGTAGGACTTTTGACTTGGTGATGGACTACTTGTGGACTTTTTACCCTGAAATGGTTACATGCTGCAGCTTTTCACATTCTCAAAAAAGATGTTGTTTCCAAACTATACACTTTGAAAATAATACCTAACAAAACATTTGAACACAACACTTTTGTTTTCACTCCCATTTTTCACAGATTGAACTTGAAGACTTTTTATGCACTCAACAGAGATAATAATGTCAGATTTGCGCTCTAAATCTGTTAAAAGCTTTAAAGGATAGAGAAAATGGCACTCTCGGTCAATGTGATTGCTACTTTTTTTTTTTACTGACATTGAAAATTGCACATATCAATGTATTTGATTGTTCTGTGTTGCATTTTAACTGGATGTTGTGCTCGCTCTTTGTAACGTGTGATAGTTTTATTTGTCTGCTTGTATTTATTGTTGTAACAAGGTTTTATCCGTCCCTCTTGGCCAAGTCATTCTTGGAAAAAGATTTTAAATCTCTATGAGTCTATTGCCTGGTTAAATAAAGGATTTATATAAAATCTGTGTCAGTGAGCACTTCTTTTCCAAGATAATCCGTCTACCGACAGGTGTGGCACATCAAGATGCTGATAAAACAGCATCATCATGACACAAGTGTGTCTCCGGATGCTCACAATAAAAAGACTCCACAATCGATCAATCACTGATTCTAAATTTTCTTCTGTGTTGTATTTCTTTTTTTTCTAACATTTTTTTCTGTGTTTTTGTGATTTTTAAGTGTACAGCACCTTGTAACGTTGGTTTTGATAAGTGCTATATAAATAGACCTTATTATTATTAGATTATTATTATTATTATATGCTAATGAGAAGCTCCCTCAAAACTTACATCTGTGACATTATGATGTGTGATCGAACTGCACGTTTTACATTTAGATTTAGGTTTGTTGTGACCATCCCATGGCACACCTGTGTAGTAATAATGCTTAATTAGCATCTTGATCTGCCACATGCCAGGCAGATGGCTTATGTTGGAAAAACTGAAGTGCGAACCAACATGGAATTTTTTACAAATTTGTGGTAAAAATTTGAGATAACTGAGTGCATGAAAAAGTCTTTAACTCTTTAACTTAAACCGGGGAGCAAAAACTTAAGTGTTCCATTCAAATGTTGCTTTAAGATAGTTTACAAAGAGTATATTTTGAAAACTACATCTTATTCAGAAGGTGCTGGAGAGTGTAACCATTTGTAACCCATATATACAATTGTGTTATCAGTTAATAGCCATGTGACTTCTACATCTTTGTGAGTGAGTAAATGGGCCATACTTCAGATATAAACCAAGGGGGCAGAAGACGGTTGTGTTTATAAAGTGTCTGGCTATTGGGACCACTGTTTTTCAGAAGTTACAATGTTGGGGTGCCCCTGTAGCTTAGGGGTTAAGATGCTGACCATTTTACTCATCTCTTTCTATGATTGCAATATAAAAAATGCCCCCCAAAATAATCATAATAAAAATGAAAAAAAAGTTACAATGTTGACCAGGCAAATGATGTGAAATGCTAAATGTACAACCAGCTTAATTGGAAATATAATGGAATTATCATTTATGGTGGAGTTCATTTTTCACTACATCAGACAGGACAAACCTCTGCTCATTTTCTCTACTTTAAATCATCTGCCAACACGCTGAATAACAACAGGTTATCTTGGAAAATGGATGAGTGGCTGCAGCGAACAGGTTATCATTTGCCTGCTTTACGTTACATCTGAAAGCAAAGCAAGCTTCAACAAACCCTTTTGACCTGCAGTCCTGACCTGGTTCATAGTGACAGCAGTCTGGACCCTAGAAGCCACAGCATCCACACGTGCACTCATCCTCAGGAAGTTAATGGACTGATGCTTCTGACGAATGGCATTCTCTGCATGGATCTTTGCTGCCTCCATATTACCCTTCTGGATAGCCTGAGAGACAAAAGAAAGGAGTAAATACACAAACATAATTCAGGCTGTAACTGCACTGTAGCAAAGCTTTTTTTTCTAATTCAAAAGAATTTTTTGAGAGTAATTAGCTTTGCTTCAAAAATGCGACTCATTTGCTACTCACTTTAGAAAATATTAGCTTCTATCAAATTTTATTGTGAACATATAACAGACTTGTGTGGTCATGTATAAATATGTACACCTAACTCATGACCTGATGAGTGTTTTCCAGAAATTCTTTAAGTGTTCCTCAGACATTCACTCATATCCCACAAGACACTTTAACAGACTTTTATCTTCTGTATTGTCAGACTTCCCTTAAATCAATATTCATTTAAATTCAGAGGACTATCTCTTTGGAACAACCTATTTCCATCTCTACAGTCATCAATGACATTATTATTAATTTTTTTGTAAACATCTGAAAAGGACTTCAATCTGAAAAGATTCATAGCACTTTATAGATTCATTTGTAATGAATTTCACTTTGTAAATACAAACTTCTGGTCATTTGTACATTTTCATCAACTTGGTAATACTGCTTGGTCTTGAGATTTTGATCAATTATGCAATCTTTGATTTCTTTTTTAATCTCGTTTTCTTTTATGAATGATTATAGTTATTCAATAGGAGAGGTATGTCCATAAGCTATGTTTGGCTTCGAAGCTCTCCAGCACAGTGTTTAAACTTTTTAATTCTCTTTTTCTGTCTTTTCTGTACATGTGTATATGCAACTTCACCAAACTAGACGTGATCCTGGAGCCTGATATCTCTTAAATAAGCATTTTAACAGGCAAACCTGCTTCACTTTAGCCTTTTCTGCCTTTTCCTCTTTGTCACATCTCTTGGAGCTGCGGTTGAGCTCCTTGGCAGCAAATTTGAGGTTAAACAGGTGTTCTGTATGGCTGGTCAAGGCATGGTTTATTTTTGATATGGCAATACAGCAGAATTATAAAATATATACTGATTATTTACTAAACTAGCTGAGGACACTGAGCTAATTCAACTTAACTCAGCGAAGGCAAGACAACGTTTGTATCTTTAAATAGGTGATATTTAACCAAAGAGTCATAAAGTTAGTTAAAAGAGCTGGCACCAGCGAATGACTGGGCAGAAGTTACAAGCTAATGCAAAACAGGATTAGCTACCAAACCCATCTCACATTTAGCTAGCTAACGTTACTGCTACTGCTAGGTAACTGCACCGTTATGCCTGTTCGGCGTCACAGGAAAGGATACTCTCCAAATTCGACATGGCGAAGGTCTTTTTTGAGACAAACACTCAGTCTGGTTACGCACAGATACAAAGAAACACCCAGCCTCTCACTTCTTTCCCAGAGTTGTTTGTTTTGATTTTTTCAAGCTAGCGTACCCTCGCAAGTGTAGCGAGGCAAGAGGCTTCCCCTCTGCGTACTTCCGCATTTGCTTTGAATCAACTAGCCAGACCGGCAGTATGCAGTTTGTCTTTCAGTGACAACGACTGTCTCATTATTATTGAAAATGTTTGTGTCTTTGGGAGAGCTTTTGTAATTTATTGGGGAAAAGAAGAACTCCATAAACCGCTTATAAAACTTTGAAAATTAGACTCATTTGACGCATGCGCAGTTTAACCAGTAATAACTACGAATCGATATTTCATTTTTTTATTTTAATGTTGATATTGTATATACTTATATTTTATTTGTATATTTTATTTTATTTTACCTATTTTATTTATATTCATTTCCTTTTGTTTGTTGTTTTACTACTTGTATTGCTTATTTTTGTTTGGGGTATATTTGTTTGTATTATTTGACGTTGACATCTTGCTTTGTTTGTCCTCTTGTGTTGATTTTATCTTAACTCTACCCTAGTTTCGTTTTGCTTGCGTTTATTAGGACTGTTTGGCTCTGTTGTTGTATTGCTCTCTCTGTGTTTCATTTCTGCTTTTGCTATGTTTGTCAAAGCACTTTGTAAGCTCTGGTGCTATATAGATAAAGTTATATGATAATCAGAATAATGATGATCATTTTGACAATAATAATAACCATGATACCTGAGTTGTTATTATTATTATTATTGTTAGTAGTATTCGTTCGTGCTAGATTTTTAGAGATTGATCGTAACGACGGCTGTCATCACATGCTACATGCGGCTAGATTGCGATAAGTGAACCATCTTGATTTATCTTTATCTTTGAATGCAATCGCTAACTTCAGTCCACCTTTCACCGTCGTCACACGGTCACGATTTTGCATGGCGTGCACGCGCTTCCTACGTCACGACCGTTTGAGAGGTGGACGGGCGCGCGTGTCCAAAGCAGCAGACAAGTTCCATCCAGGCTAAAAATAGTTTGTACCCGGTATCGGTAGGTTGTGGTACACGTCTGGTGACGTCATTTGTGCTTTTTTTTTGAGGGAGTAAATTGACCTTTTCTACCGAGCAGCTCGCTGTTTGCTTGAACGCCTCGAATCACGTTTCTTTGACTTTATTTCTGGTGCATTAACGAGTAATGTAACATCTGTAACCGTTTCTTGCATAAGTGTGCATGGGGATAATATTAGTGTGAACTGGTCTGTGGGAACAGAGACGGGAACAGAGAGGGTTTTTGGCTAGTTGTTGTTGAAGAGACAACAAACGGTGAGGAAATGCTGCATGAGGGGAAAAGGAATCATCGGTTGTCCAGAGTGAAAATGGTTCCGGTGTGTGCGTGCACCGGCCAGCCGAAGGGGGCTGAGGGGATTAACGGCTGGGTCAGGGGGAGGGAGCAGCATGGATGACTCATACTGTATGTGCTGATACTCTGTATGGACACAGCACCAGATATAAAGATGTGCGCGTGAGGGACAAGTGTTTTAGAAATGTTCCCCAAAACTACGCGTTCAGTCGGCTGCTTCATATCAGTAATAACACGGAAGTCCTGACCTGAACCCCAGCACAGCTATGTTGTAGCCTCACATTTGAGGTGACAATGTCCATTTTGAGTCCCATACGTAGACCTAAAGTAAGGGGCTGTGCGTTATTTATGAGAGGAGAGGAGGTGGTGCTAAACGGGGGAGGCGCTTCAGATAATTTCTTATCCTCTGAAGAGGGAGTTGTGTCGTTTTATTTGGCTTAGAGGAGGGTCATTCATCGGTAAAAGGTTGTATTCTGTAGGCTATTTATTTTAAATTCCCTCAGAACCATGATGTATTAAGAGACCTGGATACAGCATTGAAGGCGAGGCCCAGTTCCTTCTTATTAGGGGCCGTACAGATGGTGCATTTTTTTGGCAACCTCAGACGCAAGCTGCCTCTGCGCTCATGAAAGTTGTCACAGAGTGGACATAAGAGTAGTACCTAGCACCGGACCTTGTGTTTTCCAGGCGGTTAAAGACCCGGCATTTGTACAGTCCTTAAAAGTTCAGTTGCACATGAAGTCAAAAAAGCTCTATTTCAGTATGAAATTACCTGGATGATGGGTGCTGCTTCTGCGTCAGTGAGCCAACTGAGCACACTAGAGACTTAAGGCTGCCAAGCACGGCCAAGCGGCTAGCTTCCAGTTATCGCACTGCTAACTTAAATGGAGATAAAACATTTTTTATCATGTGGTTCTTCTAGACTTTCCAAATGTTATCGGACCAAATAGTTCTAATCCTGATAATGAAAAAACCGTTCCACAGGCAGGGTGTGGAATTTGCAGACATCTCTTTCGCCTTGTAAGTCAATGTGAAAAAGTGTTTTGGGGCCTAATTGTATCACGCGATGGACCCCTGAAATTGCAGTACGAATGGGGGCCAGCTCGGAACCTCTAACCCAGTAAGTGGGTTTTAAAAGCATATTTTCTATAAAAATCTCCATATCACAGCATTTATCATGGCCACGAATTGTAAAATATTTTTTTATGGTGGAGGGAGGGTCATGATAGCGAAAAAAAAGGTCTCACCCCAGCCACCACCTGCTGTGATAAATAAAATACAGTCCCTAAAAGCATTAGAGCAGACAACAAAGTGCTCTTTGAGCAGGCTGACTTTTGCAAATTAATTAAAGCAGTACAGTTCAGAGAGTTTATCTGAAAGTCCTTTCTGTTGCTTCTGAATTTATCTCCGATTTTAAACTTTTATTCTGAATACGGAAACACATGGAGCTGACACACACACATATTACATTACACCAGTTAAGGCGCCAGCACCACATCACATACAACTTCCCAATCATACACACACACACAACCACACACACACACATACGCTCCCCAGTCATAACTGAATGACGGCAGGTCGCTATGGAAACTGCGTTACGCTCCGGGCGGCCGGAGGAGAAAACAAGAGCGCGAGGACTCATTTCAGTCTTCATTTCAGCACCACGCGAGCTCCTGGACAGCGCCCGAATGAGCTCGCGCACAGATTGGAGCCTCACATGCCTTGTAAGGGACAGAGCCGCATCAGCACACAGCCTAACCGGAGTGGGTAGGGACTTGAAAAGAAAAACAAACCCACGTACACGACACACAGACTCTCCGGACCTGAAGCTCGGTGGATACTCAAGGTTTAATTGTACAGTCGAGTCCGGAGCCAGTCGCTCCCTCCAACGCCACAGCAACAGGTAAGAACCTTCAGCTCTGTAAAAGTTGGATAATTCACTTTTTGTGTGGCTACACGGAGCTTTAGCTGCACGCCTGGTGCTTAATGTGTTTTAATCCTCCTGCTTAGAGTTGCATCTGCCCTTTATCCTGCCAGGCTCTTAATTGCGGTTAATTGCCTTCACCTGGTATCTCAGGAGTGACTAAGTGCGTGATTAGGTGATTTAAGTAAAGACCAGCAGGGCAGAGTGAAATTCAGCAGGGCTCTGGAGCACTTCCAGGAAATTTTAGCCAGTGGTGGACTGTGAAACAGCCTCCAGTTGCTGGTTATTTGATGGGGAAACAACTCCAGTTATATATATATATTCCAGAGCCCTGCTGAATTTCAATCTGCCTCTTTTCCTGCTTTACAAGTATTGTCAGTAAGTTTGGCAGTAACATTTAAAAGGTCCCATAATATAGACAAAATTCTGGATTGCAGACCTTGCAATTACATTTTGTAGGGCAACAAATGCTGAGTTGCTCTTTTGTAGTATTAGTTAATAGGATCATAATACTGTTTAAGTGAATGAAAGATAAAACAAATTATTAATGATCATCAGGGACACAAAGGTATTAGTTATTGCTTTAGTTGTAGTATTTCTATACACAGGGACAGAGTTGTTTGTTTTCCTGTATAGTGCTTTATGATTTAATACCAGAGCCATCAACATAAGTTTTTATTTTACTGCATTAGTTTGTTTTATGTTTGTTTTGTAGATTCTGCCCCAGCTGGTATATGTAGACCTATTTTTTGAGTTTCATGTGGCCATAGATTATGTGCGAGCTGAGCCGATACGCCTATGGAGTCACTCAAGCTGCTAGTAATTGACAGAAGAGTAAACGTAATCGGGAGGGGACAGATACAGCGGCACTAATTGACAAATAACAACACCCGGCAGAGCCTCTCATGCCTCCACTCCACACATTAGTTTCTTGTAGTAATACATGAGACAGTTTCAAACTTCAGAAACTATATACTAAATATTGGCCTCTGGATATATGATGACTAAAGTTGTTTAAATGGTTTTTGTGCTTCTGTAAAAAAAGCTTGTACAATTAAGATATTTTAATCTGCAACAGTGTTATCAGGAGCTATATGTATTATTATTATTCAACCTTATTTGGATTTTTATATTATTTAGCATATTATAAATATATAAAAATGAACCTTTTGTTTTTCTTTGTTTTTTTATGCTATAGATTAAGTGCATGTTTATTATAATTTTTTTTTTTATAATGCAATTACTCATGGTATCTATAATTTTTTTTCTTTAGTTAGTATTTTTTAAAAAAAAAGCCCTGTAATGTCTGACAACAACTATAAAAAAACTTACCATAACTAATCATAAATAAACCAGTGGAAAATACTATTTTTTTTTTTTCTTTTTTTGCACTCTGTTTTATTCATTTTTTTTTTTTTTTTTATTTTCTATTCTTTTTTTTTTTTTTTTTTTTTTTTTTTTTTTTTTTTTTTTTTTTTTTTTATGGTATTTTTTTTTTGTTTTTTTTAGTTTTATTTGTATTTTACTTTTTTTTTTTTTTTTTTTTTTTGGTTGTAAGTTTTTTTTTTTTTTAAGTTTTGAGGTTTTTATCTTTTCACTGGGCTGAATCTAAAACAAACACAAACAAACATGCTGTGTAAACTTAGGTTGATGTCTCTGGTATTAAATCTATAAAGCACTATACAGGAAAAGTTTTCCTGTATAGTGCTTTATAGTATAGTCAATAAGTTTGGCAGTAACATTTTAAAGGTCCCATACTATAGACAAAATTCTGGATTGCAGACCTTGCAATTACATTTTGTAGGGCAACAAATGCTGAGTTGCTCTTTTGTAGTATTAGTTAATAGGATCATAACTGTTTAAGTGAATGAAAGATAAAACAAATTATTCAGAATCACTCAGGGACACAAAGGCTTATTATTGCTTTAGTTGTAGTATTCTATACACAGGACAGAGTTGTTTGTTTTCCTGTATAGTGCTTTATAGATTTAATACCAGAGACATCAACCTAAGTTTACACAGCATGTTTGTTTGTGTTTGTTTTAGATTCAGCCCAGTGTATATGAGACCTATTTGTTGGGTTTTCAGTGGCCATAGATTATGTGCGAGCTGAGCCGATACGCCTGGATGAGTCACTCAGGCTGCAAGTTTGCAGAAGAGTACGAAAGGGGAGGGGGAGATACAGGGGCTAGCTGGAAAAACAGCCCCGCAGTGCCTCTCTGCCTCCACAACACATTGTTTCATTGTATACATGACCAGTGTCAACATCAGGGACTATATTTATTGCCTCTGGATATATGATGACTGGTTGTTTTGGGTTTTTTGCATCTTGAAGTGCAGCTTGTTAAGAGAAATGTCTCATCTGCAACAGTTTTTCAGGAGCTTTGTGTTCATAGACTCAACTTCTTTGTCTTGTGGTGAGCATTTTTTCCCCCAGTGAGTGCATTTTATAGTTTTACAGATGCTATAGAATAAAGTGCACTCCTTTAGTGTTTGTTGAAATGTGTGCAACATGGATTCTAAACACTTCCCATAATAGAAGGTTTACAGGCTATAGCCCTGTGATGTCTGATAAAAAGCTACCAGAAAGCATCCCATTACTGCTCATTAGTATCCCAATGTTTACCCTGCTAGTATTGACAAATCATAGCAATCAGCAGCATTCAGCTGCAGCACTGACTGACATCTATTGATTAAAGCAGACAATAGATCATAATGGGCTGCTATGAACCACAGTTGCACACTCCGACACAAGCACTCACTCCCTGAAAACACTTTGACACGCGCCCGCAAACATGCACACACATAACAGAGACCCTTGACTTGGTTAGGCAAATGTTTATTGAAAAATACGTCTAGTTTGTAGAAATTTGATTGATGGAGTCCGGATGCAGGGGCTGCGTGCGTAACTGCCAGGAGGATTACACATGTGGAAGGCAAACAAACATAATTGGCTGATATTAAATCCCACTTTGTTCCAATTTGTGTTGCAGTTTGCAAAAGGTGTTATATAAAAGCCTGTGTGCACTCACGTGAATGTGTGTGGGAGTCATTGTTTGTAATGTATACACACATCATGTGCTGCACGCACACACAAAAACAGATGTGTGTCTTTAATTAGTGACGTTGGTGTGATTAATGCAGTCTGCTGGTGATGACTCATTCAGCTTAACCCTTGCTCCTCTGGTGGAAACAATCAATAAACAAAGATTTAGCCTGCCTTTACATTATAATTATTATTTACCATTATATTAGTATTCAAATAACACTTATTATTATCTTCATTTATACAATAATATTGTATATTTTTTATCTTTTTTCTTGGTTTTTTTTTTCGTAGAGGCAGATATTGCATCTGACGGAGATGGAGTGTAAATAAAGGGACCAATTGATGTGATATAAGTGGGCAGTGAAAACTGTAATGTGTTCCAGATTTCAGTCAAATATTTCCTCTTAATTTGTTGTGATCTGGTTGAGCAATGGAGGAATATTTATGCAAAGCACATCTACGTGGATCGCTCCATGTGTCAGCTTGTCAACACAGCAGTTACATTAGCATTGTGGAAAAGCTGTCAGCCAAGCTGTGACTTGCAGACAGCAGACTGGCAGGGAGTGTGCATATGAGTGTGAGTGTACGTGTATGTGCGTGTGTGTGTGTGTGTGTGTGTTTGTGTGACAGAGAGAGTTAAACACATCGCACAATTTGTTGGAGGAGTTGTAATAAACTCTCTTTGTCATCCACCTTTCCCTCCCCTTCAGGGCAGCAGCATGTCTGAAACCAAACCCAATCAGCGGTTCCACAGCCTGAACACTGAGCAGGTGGAGGTTCTCCATCAGGTTTTGTCAGAGGTGGTTCCCATCCACGGCCGCGGGAACTTTCCCACGCTGGAGCTGCGTCCCCGAGATATCATCATAGCTGTGCGGGCCAGGCTGCAGAGGCAGGGGATCACGGTGAGAGATGTTCGTCTGAACGGCTCCACGGCCAGCCACGTCCTCGTCCGAGACAACGGAAGCAGCTACAAGGACCTGGACATCATCTTTGGAGTGGAGTTGCCAAGTCAGGAGGAGTTCCAGGTACTATTACTGTATTACGTGGTTAAGACAAGGAGGAAATTCATTTAATAGCAGTGGAGCATTTGGCTTCAATCCCGTGCATTAACCAGCATTCGTTCTGTTTTATTATCCTTGAATCTCTACAATATTTCAGATGTTTCAGTATTGATTTTTACAGTGTTATCTTGATAATGACGTTATTGTTATCCTAACCATAATTTAATTGTAAAACATTTTACTGTTTGGGTGAATCAATAATACTGGCTTTTACTCTTTCAACTCTATTATAAAGAAACCACAATATTAAATTCAATGATACAAGCAAAATTGCACTCTGATAGCAAACATTAGTTATAGCTGTCATGTTGTTAACCTTTTCTCTTCCCAGGTGATCAAAGAGTCAGTGCTGGGCTGCTTGCTGGACTGCCTACCCGCTGGAGTCAACAGGGAGCGGATCAGCAGCGCCACGATGAAGGAGGCCTACGTCCAGAAAATGGTCAAGGTCTTCAACGAACATGACCGCTGGAGCCTCATCTCACTGTCAAACAACAGCGGCAAAAACCTGGAGCTCAAGTTTGTGAGCACGCTGAGGCGGCAGTTTGAGTTCAGCGTCGACTCCTTCCAGATCATTCTGGATCGTCTTCTGGAGTCCTATATGCAGCAGGAGTCACAGCACAAAAGTGTTGATATTAAGGACCAACCCACAGAGAATCAGAATAAAGACTCTGTGCTCGAACAGGCTGCTGCTGCAGAGATGGAGAAGTCCTCTGGTAGGGAATTATCCAGCAAAGAGGGGGCTCAGATTAGCCAGACACAAAAGACAGATGAAGTGCACGAAAAAGAGTCCCAGACAGAACTCTCACAACAAACTGAACATTCAAACCAGACAAAACACTCCAAAGTTGAAAAGGACAACAAAGAGAAAACGCATGTGGAGCTGAAACAAGAACACAGAGAAACCGTAGATGAGACAGACTTCTCTGACCCCCGAAATGTTTTGTCAGAAAAGACAGTAACCTCTGAGGAGGCCGAACCCCCAACTCAGATCGAACTGAGACAAGAGCCAGAATTCTCAGACGAGACCAAATGCTCGACAAAGATAGAAGCGTCAGAGCAAACCCAGCCCTGTGATGACCAACAACCAGCACATTCAAATCACAAGAAACTCTGTGAACAATCCAACCACAAAAAAAACCCTGAGGGACAGAACGTGCTCACGGAGCAGATAGACCAGTCCAAGCCGCCGAAAACCTCAAACAAAACCCAGGCAGCGTCTCCAAACCTGTCAGAAGCATGTCACAGTGCAGGCTCCTCCGAGTGTGTCAGTGAGGATCAGAGGAGTAAAGAGAAAGATAAAATGCAGCATGTGACTGCTCCAGACTCTAGCACACCTTCACATGCAAAGATCGAGACACAGTTAGCAGATGAAAGAAAAGTGGGGATAGGTGAGCAGGCGGGGGGAAAAAACGAGACAGAAACGAGTGAAATGACAGAAGAGGTTTTAGCATCAGAAGCAAAAAACATAGACGACACACAGGGTATCGATTGTTCCTGCTCCACCTCTTCCATATCCCTTACACTTCACAACACAGAGCCCGCTGGCACACAGGACATTCACAGCACACAAACTCAGAACACACTTGATGCCGTCAGCCCTCCAGATACTCAGGATATTTTACCTGCACCACCCAGCCTTGTTTTTGACAAAAAGACCTCCTCTTCTCCGACATGTAAGGCCTCAGAGAGACTTTCTCACATGGTGGTGCTCAAACACTCCTCGCCCAAACCCCCTCGGAGGATGTGTAGGAAGGTAGCCCCCAATCCTTACCCCAGTCCAGTCTCTGAAAGTGAGTCTGTCACAGCGCCCTGTATAGATCCAAACCCTTGCCCTTGCGAGCCTGAGGTAGATTTGAACCCAAATCCAACAGCTCCCTCTTCAGACCCTACAACTACCCCAACAACTTGTATCACTGCTAAAACAAGCCCTGAACCCAACCTCGCGTCAAACTCAGACCTTACCTTGGCTCCCGATCCAGCCCCCAACATAATGTCCACCTCTGCTGTGTCTGATTTACCTCAAGAGCCATCACCCCCTCAGCTAATCACAGACAGTCCATGTGGGACAAGTTTTCACAGCCTGAAAGAGACTCCATCTACACACATGGTTTGGGATGAGCATAGCCCGACTGAAACTGTCTCTGCACCCAAACAATCAGAGCCTCTCGACTCAGTGGATGTGTTAGTTTCACACACTGACTCATCCAACACCCCTGAACTTGTACATACCTCAGAAGTTGAGCTCAGTGATGACGAAGAAAAAGAATTACGGACCAAAAAGATGGACTTGAATCAGCCAAATGGCAGCACGCAAGAGACCACACTTAGTTCGTCCTCCTCTTCCCACTGTGTCACCCCTCCTGTTTCCTGTCTCACCCCTCCTGTGCTCAGTCTTTCCCCTCCCTGCCTCACTCCCTCACCCCCCAGTCTCAGCCCTCCGCCATGTCTCACCCCTCCCTCTCACTGCCTCTCATCTCCAATGCTGAGCACAATCAGCCCCACCACCAGCTTTAGCTCTCCACCCCTGAGTTTCAGCCCTACCTCGTCCTGCCTCAGCTCACCTCCTTACCTCACCCCTCCTATGCTTAGCCTCAGCCCTCCTCCACTCTGTCTCAGCCCCCCTTCCCCCTGCCTCAGTCCACCCCTCCTTTGCCTCACTCCGCCGGTGGAGTCAGAAGACCTTGTACCTCAGGTATCTTCAGACATGGAGCCTTTGATACTGAACACAGGCAGCAAGGAACAGATTAAAGAGTCCTCCCCTCAGCCAGGAATCCCTCTCCTACAGTTGGAGGATAAAAAGGAGCAAGATTATATCTCGCCATCGCCTCGGGTTGCAGAGCCTGTCTCTTTTCCGATCACAATCCCGAGCTCCACCTCACATGTGCTGCCTCGCTCTCAGTCTGAAGGCCCAGGGGAATCGGCCCCTCCAAAAGTCGATGAGGCATCCAGCTCTGTGCCTGAGAACAAAGAGGCCCCTAAGGTAACTGCAGACATGCCTGAACAGAGTGGCGCTCCTCAGGCATCTGGCTCAGTCCCTGCTGTCGAGGTCCTGGCAGAGAGCATGTACGGTGACTTTGAGGCAGCAATGGACCACCTGCGCTACCGCCTAATCGCCACCAGGAACCCCGAGGAGATCCGAGGCGGCGGCTTGCTGAAGTACAGCAACCTGTTGGTCAGGGACTACCGACCGGCCAGCGAGACTCAGATAAAGACACTGGAGCGCTACATGTGCTCACGCTTTTTCATCGATTTCCCTGACGTGCAGGAGCAGCAGAGGAAGATCCTGTCCTACTTGAAGAACCACTTCATCGGTGAGGAGAGGAGCAAGTACCAGTACCTGATGACACTGCGTCGCGTGGTCGACGACAGCACTGTGTGTCTGATGGGACACGAGAGGCGTCAGACCCTGAACATGATCACAGTGCTGGCACTTAGGGTTCTGGGAGAGCAGAACATTATCCCCAACACAGACCATGTGACGTGCTTCTACCAGCCGGCCCCGTACCTCGCTGATCACAGCGGCCCCTATTTAGCAGAACCCAGCTACTGCAGCTACTACATACCCCAGGGGGGATCAACTCTGCTTTACCAACCGTACCCCTTACACCTGCACACACAGACTGGACTAGTGTAAAACACACGCACACGGAATTACACAAAAATACATTGGAGCAAGGGGAAGGTGCTTTCCATGAGGAAAGAGCTGGAGAATGGAAACGTAATCCAGGGATAAACTGTTTGGTCTATAATAGACCTGTGGGGGTGGGATTGAGTGGGTTTTTACAGTAAACTCCCCGAGTACACTGTAAGGTTCTAATATGATTATATGTAATTATCTGGGCTTTGTGGGAAAATAATAATTCTTCCGATATTGTTAAAATTCCAGAAAATGCTTTATGCACTGCATGAGTCATAGTCCTTTGGTCTCCCCGGGAAACCAACTGTGCTGTTGACATTCACACACATACACGGACACACACACGCACACATGAAACTCACACCTCCAGGTTCTTGAATTCTTGTACTCTCTTTTCATGTTCTTACTGTGTTGTTCTTTATGGGTTTGTTCAGAATGTGGACCTTGCCTGTGGTTGATATTGTGCATGGATAAATTAGGACTGTTCTCTCACTGCCAAATACTGTGTGACTACTATGCTTCTTAAACAGTTTAATGTAACTTTGTTAATCCTTTATTGAAGGGGTGTATTCTGAAAAAAATACAGAGGGACAGGCATACCAGTGTGTATAGTTACTTTCATCAGAACACACGCATGCACAGAATACACATAAACATATACATAAACACTGAGTTAGACAATGCATGAGTAGCTAAATATATAGATCACATTCTGAAGTCAAAGCAAAGGCTTTTAATTTAATAAAAATTGATCTATTTTTGCAAGACTTTCCATGATAATACTCAGTGGTAAACAGACTGGTTAGTTCCTACAGAAAAATGCCAACAACAATGCCTTTGCAATAGACTGTACAGTGTATTGATTACAGTATATCGTGTGCGGATACACTGCATTGTTTTCAGGTAAATTGTGTTAAGATGTAGTGCTTGATTCCTTTCCCTCGTGGAGTCTTTTTCTGTAATCATGTGAAGTACTGTACCATCTAGTGTTGATTTCTTTGATGCTAAAGTTTACTCTGTGGAGGTGGTCAGGTTATAACCATCTTTGGGTCATTTCTAAACATGGCAGACGGCGATCTGTCAAAACCGTAGGGTCTAAAGCGAAGGAATTGCATCGAAACTCTTGCAACTCCTCTCAGCATGAATCAGCATCCTCTAATTCATGCAGTCCGAATCAACCTGAGATCAAATCCACCTCAAACTTGTTTGAATCTAAGTTCAAAGCTGTACAACAGCAACTATGACCAAAGATGGTTTGGTAGGGAAATCAAGTGCCTAAATGTGAGACATGATTGGCATGTCTTTATCTCACTGCACTGGGGGTGTTAAAGGGGTGGGCCTGGGGCTGGGTTGGGTGTGTGTTCAGTTGTTGACCCCTGTTATTGCTGCCCGTTTTGATGTCTTCTTTAATGTAGTCCTTTGTTGTAGTTTATTCATGTACATTTTGATAAAATAAAGGGGAAACTCAACCAACCTTCAGAAATTGAATTCTTTTAAAAGAGACAACATTTTCTTTTTTGTTCCATTCTCATTCGCTCCCCCATTCCACTTTCCCCCCAAAACGACATGCCGTACGGCTTACGTATCCTCCCTATGATTACGCTCTGCGATGATCCACTTAAGCGTGACCGTCAAATCACGATGGTGCCCAGGAGAGCGACCCAAAGCTGTGAAATTCTGTCTGTTTGAGGCCTCTTATCACAAATCACCTGTCCTTCAGATGCGTTTAGACCCGAATGACGCACACGCTACGCAACACAGCAGCCTCAACAATGTGTAAATGTGAGGAGAATATGGTGTGTGAGGTGTGAGACTGAAAGGGGAGATGGGGGAGGAGGGGGGCAGAAAGTGTGTGTGTGTGTGTGTGTGTGTGCATGTGTGTGTGTGTGTGTGTGTGTGTGTGTGTGTGCGCTTCAGATGGGAATATATGTGCAAAGGCGGCATCAGGTGGTCCCCTTCTCCTCTGAGTAATTGAAGAGACCTACAACATAATGAAACAATAGGGCTTCCTCCTTAATCCCACATCGCCTCCATTCTTTGCTCCCACTTCACACCACCGAGAAGTCACAGGCACATGGGGAGATGGGGGCGTCTCTTTCCATGGCGGGGGGGTGCTTGTGTGATGGCAGGTAGTGGTACTGTCACACATCATCTATTTACACACTATAGGCTTGCAAGGTTGGAAGCATGTGGCTCTCTGGGAGAGAAAGGGAGCGTGTGATCTAATAGGGTCTGTATCAGCGTCTCACAGACCTCTGAGCCACTCTTGTCCACTCAGGGTTTCCATAGAGACAGAGACAGGCAGCACGGTGGGCGCAGAGAGCATGACGGAAAACAGGGAAGACCCACACACCAAATGAGTGGGTGAGAGATGAAAACAAGTAAAATGAAAAAAAAGAGGTGGGTGAAATGAAAGAAAGAAAGTGGAGAGAGAGATGAGAAAATAGAGTTGAGGGGGAGACAGAAAGCAAAAGGACAGAGTGAGAGGGGGGCGAGGTTATAGATAAAGCGAGAGGAGCAGGGGAGTTTATGGGGAGAGCGTGGGAGGTTGTCAGGCCTTCAGTCACAGGGGAGTCACTGTGAGGTGGCTGCAGTGACGGCAGCAGTGATGTTAGAGCAGGGGCACACACATGTGTGTATGAGCGTGCACACATACACACAGCTGCATGCACATCAATTTTCCTAATGGTCTGCCCACCCGTCCATCCTCAACAAACAGTTTCAGACTCACTGAGACAAAAAGAGAACATCACCCACACATCTGTCTTTCTCTCTTTCTGACTCTCACATGTTCTGGCCAACACATTTTATTTGACTATCTTCATCTTCTCTCATCACTTTCGACAGATTTAAAAAACTAGTAAAATTTTAATTTGTTCACATTTCCAAATCTTTTTATTCCTCAGAATTAAAATAGCAATGGTTTGTGGGCAGCCTCTGCAGTGTAAATGAAAACAAAAACATCAAGTTTTGGTTAGCAGAGGCTAGAGGCATGAAACATGTTGCTTTATCTAAAGTGTGAATCAAGATAATTATGACCGCCGGCCAATCTCCCTTCATCTTGTTGTCCAAATGAATTCCTCTGTAACTTTCTGTCGATTACAAGCTTCTTTAAAGGGACAGTTCACCATCAAATCAAAAATATATTATTTTTCTTCCTGCTATCAATTTAGATTGTTTTGGTGTGAGTTGCCAAGTGTTGGCTGTAGAGATGTCTGCCCTCTCTCAAATATAGTGGCACGAGTTGGCACTTGGCTTGTGGTGCTCAAAGCGAAGAAAAAACTTTAAACTTTTAAACTTTAAAAAAACTCAACAATGACTCTTTCTAGAAACCATTATCTTGTTACTCAATATAATCCATAGACCTTGTTGTGAGCATACCAAAAAAGGCTGAAAAAATGAAGCTAATGTGGAAGTGTCAAACACTGCAGTTCTTCAAATGGCCACTTGAGGCTGACTCCAAAAATGAGTCAGTCCCCATAGACCCCCATTATAAAATGCCAACTTTACCGCATTAATAGACATGTTTACAGCCTCGTACAAAAACAGTTTTGGTCTCTATAGCTAATTTTCCTCTTCATGACAATTGTAAAGGGGGTGAATTTTTAAAAAACTCACCAGCGTAAATTTCAGTAAGGCTCAAAGTTATACATAATTAAGGGTGCGGCCACTCTGAGTGACAGGTGGGTGCCATCCGTTGACAAGATGCTGGGGGGGGGGGGGGGTCAGTTCATGAAAGTAAATTGTAAATATTAGTAGCATTCTTCTGTGATGCTAACTACCTCAGTGGTGCTAAGTGAGATAGCAGTAGATGCACACTTCCTTCTGTGCTGTGAAGCAATTGGCAGGTGTAGTTTGGTGGAAAGAAAATCGTTCCTTCATGAGATTGCTCGCAAAAAGACCTGTGGATTATCTCGGGTAAGCGCTCAGGATTTTTGGAAAGAAACATTGTCAAGTTTTTTAATTTTTTTGTCTTTTTTTTCTTTTATTCATTTTTTTTCTTTTTTCCCATTGTTTTAAATGTTGTATTTATTTATTTATTTTGTTGTTGTTGCTTTAAGCACCACAAGCCAGGTACCATCTAGTTCCATTATACTGGAGGGAGGGCAGGTATTTCTATGACCAATATCTCAAACATTTGGAAACTCGCACCAAAACAATCTAGATTAATAAATAGCACTACAGGTAAAAGTAAAAAATGTGTAATTTTATTTTTGAGGTGAATTGTCACTTTAAAGTCTCATATGAGAGCGATGTTTATTGAATGCAAAGATTACACCATCCAAAGCTGCTATTATAAAGCACTAAGTGGCACACCGCGAATAGAAGCCATCATCATTTATGAGGGTTTTATGCTCCTTTGCAGACAGGGTTTCTCTTTAGGTGACTGATGAACACCAGGTAATAAAACTGACTCCATAGTATTCACCATTCATAATTTTTTTTTCATTCACTACAGCCTTCTGCTCACCCTCTTTAACCCGTGCCACCCACATCCTCTACCTTTCTCCTCACCCCCCTACCCACTGTGCCTCCCACCCACCTGCTTCCTTGACTGCTATGACTCAGTCCTCTCCCAGCTGAGGGTACAAGAGGATAAAAACCTTGATGAAAAACAGCCAAGAAAACCATTTTACTCAAAGGAATAGAACAATTGGCAAGGCAAGTGGCTGCTGCATCTTTAGTTCTAATGCCACCCACCACATACACACACACACCTCCAGTCCCCCTCATCAGAAATACCACACACGCCGCCTCCACATTGAAATTGATGCACTCTTACTTTATCTGCTAAATCATCCTTAACAGCAAAATTTGGAAGCCAGTGAGGAGTGTTTCAAAAATAGTTTTTCATTTCTCTAGATAGAAGTCTGTGTCGTCACGACTCAGTGACATGGATGGATGGTTTTCTTAAAGGCGAACTTGCCAAATACATGCCATACATGGAGCCTGAGTCAGTAAACCTTGAGGGATTGAACCTGTCGATCATATTACTTTGTTATTCCGCTCACAATTTCAACCCATCTGTGTTATTTTCAGGCTTGTCATTACTTTAACTCCTCTTACATCAATCCAATTAATGCAGTGATGCAGAATACAGTGGGAGACGACGAGAATGTTTCCTGAATGGTGTCTGTGCCTCCTCTCTGCTTCTCTCTTTGGTATTAAATCCATTCAGGAACCTGTGGGTCACTGAGACCTTACTTTGTTAATTATGCAAACTAAATGCAGCATAATGGATCATAATGTTAGCCATGTGACAAAGACAAAGCTTACATAACAAGCGATCAATCAGGCGGATAGAAAGGCAGATTTACAACAGAGTGAGGGGCACAATATACTGAGGCAGCACAGCTGTACATGCAGCTGGTTGGTGTCGACATTAACCAATTATTTTACCTCACACAGCAGTCCATGTGCCACCTCCTGCATAGATAATGCTTCATAAGACCTTCAAATAAAGGTTGGTGTTTAAAATGGGCATTCCACTGATTTTGCATATACGAATCAGTTTATTTGTCATGAGAGGACAGTTGTATAATGTCCTCAGAGGGTTTAAAGGAGTATAAAGTAACCTTGATGATGTCATTGTGATGTCATCTGAGTTTTCTCAGCTTGGGCTTGAGACTTTAAATTTTTGACAGCGAGTCAATGTTACAAACTGAGGGTGTGGAGTTTCAACGACTTTGCTGTTTAATTAAAAATGTTATCCAGTTGCATTATGGGAATTGTAGGATCTAGTCTTATTAGTGCTTGATCCAACAGGTTCTCACTCCCAGCTCATCAAATGCGGAAGCTTTATCAGTTACCCATATACTTCAAACTTTGATGCTCTGGGTAGTTCTCTACAGTCAGTTTTGGATGTTAAAGGATATCAGTTTCTGCTTGTTATATGCAGCGTATTTTCAAAATAAGCACAGGAAACATAGATTTTGTCACCAAAAGTACTTATGTTTAGGAGAACAAAAACTTGGTTAGGGTTTAGGAAAAAGAAATTATGGTTTAGGTTAAAATAAGTACATTTGTTGCATCACTTCAGAAAATTAATGATGTCAGCAGACATGTGTCATGTGACATGTAGGCCTATGTCACATGACAATGACTACCTAACAGTTACAAAAAAATCAAAGTGTCACCCTGGTCTCCCAGGTGAAGGTTGTGTGTTTGACAACCCATCAACTAACCCTCTGTAGAAGAAAACATTTTACCTAACAGTTTAACTGTTCTTGAATGTGTGTTTCCAGCAAAGGAATGGCCCAGCTTACTCTGCCTTTGATTGGCTTACCAATTCTTAGATTAACCCTAACCAATCCCACTCCGCTGCTTATACCTAACCAATCCAACCAATGAAGGTAATAACTAGTAGCCAATCATAGGAAGAGTGCTATCTAATTTGCAAATTTGCTTATATGTAAATTAAATGAACTAGAAATCCCTGATGCAGACAGAGATATTACAATAGGAGAGGTGTTGAAGGGATTAGGTCCCACTGAATCAGACTGTAATGCTTAAAAGCCTCTTCAGAGTTTTGTGAGTTCTATTCACCTTCTAATCACACTTCTTGATTAGATCAGCCTACAACACATTGTTTTGGTCTAATCTTGATGTAACACTATAAAATGTTCTGAATGTTTGAAGAATTCTACACCCTTGTTGTGAACTTCTGTCTTCACTGTGTAGTGACTAAAAACTCATCTGAACCAGCCGCAGAATTGGACCTGAAAGAAATGTTCTTTCTTCAACACCTCCCTCTCACCTTACTTGAACTTTCTCGCTTTTTGTGCTGCGGATGTGTTTTTGTTGGAGTTATCTGAAACCCTGGCACATTTCATATAGATGCTAAAGGGTCCCTTGTGCTTTGGAATCAGACACCGTCGACCTCTGACAAAGCTGCTGTATTTGATGCCCCGGGAATTCAAGCAGATTGCCATACTATAACCTAAAAATCAAAATATCTTGGCTATTGCTGCTTTGATTTTTGACCATTCTTTTGTAAAAATCTGTCGCAAGTCCCTGAACTTTATGGAGGTGCAATATTAAATCGCTAGGATACACGTTTGATCTTAAAGGGGTTATCCGTGGGGAAAGTACCCAGGTACATTTATTCAGTTACTGTAATAAGTACAATTTTGAGGTATTTTTATTTATATTTCATGTACCTTTATATTTCTGCTCACTACACTTCAGAGGGAGTAACTGACTGCAGTTTGGCAATTTACTTTAAAAAGCCTCTCAGACAACCCCTTTAGCTCCTCAACTGTTGGACACCAGAAGAGGTCAAATAATCCAGTACAAAGAAGCACATTTTTAAGAAAATTCCTGAACACATACACAAACACACACACACACACACACACACACACACACACCGACACGAGAGAGGGGCAAAAAACGCGCTACAGGTGACGCGATTTATAAAAATATTCCTGAACACATACACAAACACACACACACACACACACTTGTATTTCCCCATTAATCATCCCATGACCCCCCAAATATATCTGAACTGAAACAACTGGACTGAACCAGTTACAAAGTACTTAATAGTAATTCTATCTCAACTACCTACAACAATAAAATTCAGTTTTAGGAGTTTTGCATCGTTGTTCACAATCAGCACCATACATATTGCAATATGTTAATGACCTATAAACATTGGGTTCATTTCCTGCAGAACAAGTATTTGAACTTAACGAACAAGTATGATTTTGAATGCAAGGATTGTAAATGTCACAACCAGCCCGAGGTGACTCCTATGTGTCTGCATGAGTGTGCTTTTATCTTTCCATCACTTCTGTGTGTGTTTGGTGTGTACCTGTTGTGTTTTGGTTCCCACTCCCCCCACCTCTTGTCTACACTCCTTCACTCTACACACCTGGTGGCACTCATCAATCTACACACCTGTCTGCAATCAAGCCAGCTACTTGCAAGAGGGCAGCTCCACAACCGTTCCCTGCCCAGTTGCTGCCAAACACAGTTTGTTGCAAGCCAAGTCAAGTTCAGTTTCTGACCTTTTCCATTTTTTTGCCGACTTACCTGTTTGTGTGTTTTTTGCTTAGACCTCTTTGTGATCTCTGCCAGCATTTCCATCTAGCCATCAGCTATCATTCTCCTGTACATTTCACTACTGTAATAATAAACTTTTTTTTTCTAACCGTCCATCCGTTTTATCCAACAGCTTTTGGGTCCTCAGTCCCATGTGTGCCAGTAAAGGAGTTTAACACTGCTTTTTTTGGCTACAGCAAAGTAAAAGATCAAGTACATCTTACACCACTTGGGGTTATATACCATGTATTATGTATGTACAATAACCATAATCTCTACTGACTCATGGGTCTTTACCCTGTGAATGAAGCTACATGTTTACCTGTAGATGAAAACTTTTAAACACTGACATTCTCCGGTTACTAATTCTGTCTATGGCACATAAGTGTTGTTTCTCTTTTTTTTTTTTTTTTTTTTTTTTTTTTAACTATGGATGACAGAGAGTGTGACATCATCAGCTGGGTCAGAGATGAAAATCAGATCTGCGTGTCTGTGTGTGCGTATGTTAGTATTTGTTGGTGGTTGGGGGGGGGGGGGGGGGGGTGCTGATGTTTATGCCTGTGATCCGTGGCATTGCTGCTGTTTGCAGTGAAGCATGTATTAGCATGGGACTGGAAGAGGAGGGGAGTGTCTCACTGTGTGTGTGCCAGTGTGTGTGTGTGCCAGTGTGTGTGTGTGTGCGTAAGTGTGTAAGTGTGTGTGTGTGTGTGTGTGTGTCTACACTGATTGACGTCACAGACGCCCACTCATTTCCATCTTGTCTGCGTGCGCGGAGAGAATAGATCCCCATCTGCATCCAGCCTTTCTCTCCCTGCCCCCCCCCCCCCCCCCCCCCCCCCCCCCAGCACCCACCCTCTCCTCTTCTTCCTCACCTCCCGGTACTTTCTCTTCCTCTCCTTCTCACCCTGCCTCTTCCCATTCACTCCTCCCTCCTACCCACCCTCGCCGCTCTTGTACATCCCACCCCCGTAGGGTGCAGCCAGCCTCGCAGATAAACAAGACAGTCGAACACAAACAATTTAAGACAGCCAGACAGCAGCATCCTCTCAGAGTAGCACAGCAGAGAACCCTGCCACTGAACATCTGTTCATTTTCAAGCATCACCAAGGTCCGGTCTGCAGGGAGGATATTTGACTTTTTCTGCATAAAAATATGTACCTGTTGGCAACTTGTGTATGTGTGTGTGAGCATGTGCCAAAGTGTGACGTTCTCTCCACAACAAACGCTCATCCACATTCACACACTGGTATCCCTGGTGACGACAGGACATCATTTAAATCACTTCCTCGTAAAAGGTCATCCTCATCTTTTACGCAGAGAATCCCCACCCCCCTCTTGGTACTACACACCACCAACGCACATGGCAGGGTGTGTGCAAACACGCACGGTCTTTTTCCGCCCTGCATGCGTGCTAGACCCTGACCAGAGTGATGTGGACAGTGGATGTGAATGGATGAGCGCAGGGAGGAGACTGGAAACGCGTGGGATGACAGAATAGGATATGCGCATGTTTAAAAAGGGAAAGGGGGCTATTTTAGTCAACATATCATAACCCATCAGAGAGTTAGAGAGGACAGAATGAGAGTGCACACTGGGAGTGGGGGGGGGGGGGGGGGGGGGGGGGGGGTGGGGGGGCTGGGGAGCACACACAACTCCCCTGTGATTTACTAGACAGTGAACAGAGGATGAAGTGCAGACTGGCAGATGGTCAGACAGACAGTAAAGCAGGCAGACAAACATTGAGTTCAGACAGTCCAGGCAGCAACATGCACCGACGAAAAGATAAAATAATATTGGAGTAATTAGCTCTTTGATGTCAGGCTGCCTCGAGAAGAGGACTGTATGTCTGCGCGTGTGTGTGTGTTTTGCATCTCAGTATCAAAGCTGTTAAAGAGTCTAGAGGGCTGATCACAGGAGACAGGATGAATAGATGGATCAATGAAGGTGCAGGAGAGGAGGAATAGCACCAGATGAAAGAAGGTGGTGCGTAAAAAAAGAGAGATCAGAAACTTTCAATAAAGTGTTTCCTTTAGTTTCCACCCCTCACATCACTGCACTCAATAGATCTCACACAGAGGATGCTGGATTCATAGCTTGAGATTGACCTGTCTGGCTGAATACAGGTTAAATCAAACAGATAACAGGATTAAAAGAAAATATGTGAATGAAAGAGGAAATGGGATTTTTTTTTTTTTTTTTTTTTTTTTTTTTTGGAAAGCCTGCAGGGATCCACTTTTGAAGTGTCTTTTCATGATGCAACAACCTGTGATCTTTCCCCTATTATTCATTGATTCCTAGTAATATGCCTGGGGAAAAATAATAACACTTTTAATGTGTCACTTAATAAAATCTGAGGTTAACCCTTTGAAACCTGGAACAACATCAGTTTTCTTGTGCAGTGTTCAGACGCCTGTCACATGCATTCAAACCTTTGAAACCTGAGCAACTAGGTTTGATTTCTTTTGAAAACATGGCTAACGAGGCAATAAACTAGACAGAGAAAAGTTATTATAGTACAGATGGATAATAATTTAAAAATGAGAAAAAATGTCCAGAAAACTATATATTCATAATAATATTTCTTATTATGTGTTTATTTTTTTGCTTTTGTTTTGTTCTATTTTTTTTTTTTTTTAATTTCAGGTCATTTTCTTGTAACACGTAATTTATGAACTTTTCCCCAAAAACATAATGAGTAACATGGCAAGAAATGTCCTGCAAATTGCAAAATAAATAAATAAATAAATAGTAAAAAGTGACAAGAAAATAATTTGAGGATTACTATCATCTGGGGATTATTACATTATCAAAAAATAAAAAATATGGGGGGGGGTCCAAAAAACTGCATTTGTAATTCTTATAGGATAGTTTATAAATTTAGAACTATACTAGCATTTTTCGTCAGGTCAGTTTCTTTTCCTTTTTTTCTTTTCTTTTCTTTGCTTTTTTTTTGCAATTTTCTTGTAAATTTTCAGTCATCGCTTGCTCATTTTTGGGCCTTTTCTTGTTAATTTACTACTTAATAAAGAGAAATAAAGACACTTTGCTCAGGTTTCAAAGGGTTAACCAGAGCTCGGGCTTCTATGTGCAAAGCTTCTCTGTGTTTGCAGGATTTAAGTCAAGACAAGTCTGCCATCTAGCGGTGGAGCGCTGCAATAACGATTTGCACACAACAAAAAAATATCGACAAAATGGAGCCCGTTGCTCGGCCATGACAATGCAGGTCAGAGGGGCTGCAAGTGCTGCACAAAACAGCGGAAGAAAAGCAACATAGCACCATATTCTGTGCAAAATGCCAGCAGTGATTCATAGTAAAGGGAACACTCATAGGCGCTCGTCAGCAAGAAAAAAGGCCTGCTGCAGTCAGCTGCACATTAATCTTAATCTTTTTTAAAATTTTTACTTATGAAGGGCATTGCAAATTGTTTGCAACATATAATCCAACATGTTAATTTGCATATTTAAACGCACATCAAATGAGATTTTTAGCTTCAAAGGACTCAGTAAACATGCATTCACATTGTCTGTCAGTGCTGGGGGCAAGTGCACGCAGCACAAAAGCCCACAAAAAGTAAATCCATTCATGTTGTTTGCTTAATTACCATGCATTTCCTCATGTGTGCTCCTGCCAGGCTTCTAACATGAACTGATGCATGCAGCTGCAAACATGGAGCTCTATTTATGTGTTGAATAAATATGATATGTGTGAGGGCTGAGGTGGATGTGGGTCAGGGGCGCTCACGCTCGAGTTCATGTAGAGTTAAATGTGAATGTGTGATGCCTAAAGGGGAATAAAGACACTGTCTGTGCCCTCAGTGGGTGCAGGCCTCTGCTCTGTGACTTCACCTCTGTCTTGTGATGGCTCCAAGACAGCAGTGTAAAAGATACAGGGGGTCTGTATTGAGTATAAAGCGCTTCATTTGAGCGTTTCAGTGATTTGCAATATATCTGAGATATTCTTTAAAGATGAAGAATGTGAGACTTGCTCTCCGTACCAGGAAATCTTGTAATAGTGTCCTGACTGACCTTCTGCTGACCTCCCTGTGGATCTGCAGCCACAGATCTGTGAGGTAAATCCTGTTGGTTTAAATCCTCAGCTGACAAGTACCCACCTACATACAGTATGGAGGATCAGCAAACTTCCGCTGTTTAATTTGACAATGCAAATGCCTCCTTGGAGAATATCCCACGGCAGCAGTCTCAGAGGAAAGGCTGGATTTGTCAACAGTTAAATTACATTACAGACTTGTATCATTTAGCCAGAGGTCAATGCTGATGTCTGAAGCCTGTTTTATGTCTTGAATGGATTAAAAAGGAAAAAAGGATGCAACATGTGCTTTTAAAGTCAGATTTTCCACCTTCCTATACAGATTAACACTGAAGAGCTCTCATGTATGGTAATAAATAAAATTAGACTGCATTAATACCTACAGATTTAAGGCTTCAAAATAGCTTTAAATTTTCATTTTGAGATGATACATTGTAGCTTTTTCTTGCAAAACCACTGGAATTTAAGTCTGGCTATCAAACGCCATAACCCAAGGTTACTTAAGTTATAGATTGAAGCTTGATAAAGTTAACAAACATTTTTTACTTTTATTTCTGGCTTATCATGGTGTAAATGTGGAAGCTTTATCACTATCATTCTCAAAGAAACAAACTCAAGACGCATGATATCGAGGAAAATTCCCAGGACTCGTTTTTATTAAGAGAATTTCAGAACATAAAGAGAGGGACCAGACACCTGCATTTGTCAGAGAGGGTTTCCAAATTCATTCGTCTAAAAAAACCAGAGTGTTTAGAAAAGCTGACATGACAGCGTGGATGGAGCAGGAGCTGTTTTCACACGCAGGGCCGTCGAGGAGACAGGTCGGAGGCCATCGCTGTTCCCGGAATGTTTCACACATGTTCGTCTTCCTCTTTCTTATGGACAACACGCTTCAACACGCTTTTTTTTTTTTTTTGAAACACAATTTCAATGGAAAAAAAAAAAAAACAAGAGACAGAAGCAAAGGGAACTCACTGCACATTTAGAGGTCTAAAAGAATCACCCACATTAACATGGCTGAACCGTTAATAAAACATGGATAAAGGCTGAACTGTAAGGGGGAGGAAGGTCTAATCTGTGGAGGAGGAGGAGGAAGAAGAGGAGGAGGAGGAGAGGAGGAGGAGGAGGAGGAGGAGGAGGAGAGGAGGAAGGAGGAAAAACACAGGAATACACAACTCACAACATAGCCAATCCGGCAAGGGACGACACTTTCTACACCAAACAAGCCTTCAACAATCATGAAATGCCATTTAAAAAAGATTTTAGTGTGTTCATCTTGCTTGCAGACACTTGATATGACCACTGCAAATCTGCAAGGCGCTCCATAATCAGCTTTGCGTTTTGTGCTAAAAATCTGTACGGATACTTATAAAATCATTGATAAAAATATTCCTCTGTTAACAATACGCCTTGGAGGGAAACCATGTGAGAGACTTGGGGGGGCTGGCTGCTGGCTGTCTTGTCCTCCTTCTGGTCAGGGGGAGCCTATTAGAGGAGGAGGAAGCTTGGGCAGTGGTGCTACTCGGACTTGGCCTCCTCCTTGGCCTCCTCTGGGGCTGCCTCCACCTGCGGGACAGGGCGGACAGGTCAAAACTTTGTCTTCTCCATCTTTAAGATCTCAAGTTGAAACCCTGTGTTTAAAACACCAATTTTTTTTCTTTTTAGTTCCACCCACCTCGTTGGTCTTGGCCTCTCCGTTCTCAGAGTGGTTTTCCTCGTTTGCCTCCACCTCTGCGTTCTCCTTTGCCTTCTTGGTCTTCTTGTCCTCCTTCTTGTCATTCACAGCCTTTTCTTTCTGCAGGGGGGCCGCGAGAAGAGCCGTTAGCAGGCTGGATAATCACACACACTACCTGTGGCTTATATTCAGAATCAGGGCTTACCTTTGCTGCCTTCTTGGCCTTTGGTTCCGGCTTGGGTGGAGGCGGTTTCTGCGACAAAGAAACGGAAAAAGATCAAGAAACTGCAACACATCCTCTATGTTAGGGCTTTCTTTGCTCATTTTCAATACTTTTTGGATTTCTATACGTTACCAGAAGACTTTTCTCATATAAAACACATTTTTAACGACTGAAAACTGAACTATGTGTAACATTTTCCCTCCAAAGAAACGTTTTTTTAATATTAGGGGTTATAATATTTACATGATTGCTCCCAGCTGACTTGATTAAGGAATTTAGACAACATACTAAAAGAAAAAAATCGGAGGCACTCTTATTACCCCTTCTCTTGGTATTAAGTATGTATTGTATCAGCTCTAAAGTTTTTACACGCAAAATCCGTCCTCAATCGTTTATAATATGACATTATATTATCTTAAAGTTACTTCTAACAACTTTATTTCTACCAAACTCACTGCTTTAACAATCTGAGCTAATTCTTAAGTTTAACAGTGTAAAATATACATGTTTTGAAGGTTGGCATTGCTAGGAAATAAACTTAAGCATTTTATTTTTTTTAAAAAAATCTATTTTTAATGTTTTTGCTTCTCTAAAGGCAAAGTATTGCTTTATCTAATAAGTAATACATGTGTGCAAAAACTTTTAAGCATCCCACTACAAGTTACTTTTTACTGAGGTTGTTAATGTGAATGTATTGGTTTGTGCATGTCCTCTTAAAAAGAAAACCGATTTTATATTATTTTTGCTTATATAAAAGGAAAAATATTGCTTTATCTAATAAGTGATATCTGTGTGCAGCTACTTTAAAGCATTCAACTACGAGTAACTTGTTTTTAACCAAATTTGTTAATGTAAGTGAATTGGTTAAGTTTGTGTATGTCGTCTTAAAAAGAAAACCTATTTTTATATTGCTTTTGCTTTTCTGAAAGCAAGATATTGCTTTTTCTTATCACCAACGCGTGTATAACCACTTTTACGCATTCTACTAAGACTAACCTGCTTTTTAACTGTATTTGTTAATGTAAATGAATTGGTTGAGTATGTGAACGTCTTCTTAAAAAGAAAACCTATTTTTATCTTTTTTTTGCTTCTCTGAGAGCAAAATATTGCTTTATGTCATTAGTAATATATATGTGCGACTACTTTTAAGCATTCTACTATGAGTAACTTGTTTATAACTGATTTTGATCATGTAAATGAGTTTGCTGAGTTTGTTTGTGTCTTCTTACCGTCGCTAACCGAGCTGATCTCCTGGGCTGAAACAGAACAAAGACAGTGATTATTTTGATTAAAATTGTATTCAGGAAACACACAATTTGAATTCAATACTGGTGCTTTCATCCTGATAATGCCCTCATGTGTCCCACATACTGATAAAAATCTAATTTTAATCATATGTATGACATGTTTCATACTGGTGCACGCCCCCCTACCTCCTCATCGGCTGCTGCTCCCGAACTCTGAAAAACAAAAACACAAATGGTTAAAATTGAAAATATTAAAAAGTAAATGGCACTACATGGTGAAACTGCGTTTAAATTAACAAGAAACATTTGAGAAATGCTTCAGGCACATATTACAAGTTATTACAGACCTGCTGAAAAAACTTTTTGGTTTCACACGAAAACAAAATTTTATTTCAAATACAGCTCATTTTAAAGGATTACAGCCCGGAAATGTTGCGGAAAAGCGTGATTTCAGTGATAGGCTGTGAGAGCTCAGCCATGTGGGCCTCTGGAGCCATATTTTGAGGGCCCAGGCCCTGCTTTTCCCTTTCACTCCCCCGACTCTTTCTCTCATTCAATGCATGAAGCTCAGATTTGAAAGCTGGCGCGGGAGTCTTTGAGAAGGGGGGAGGGACCTGCTTGGTGCTCACGCGCGCCACCCGGCGGCAGAGCCACGTCATCGCAGCCATTTGGGACTATGAACAAAGAGAGAAAATAGATAATTTTATCGAAACGCGACGGCGAGTGTTTGTTTTCGCGGCCAAAATGCAAAGTAAAGGCACTAAAGCATTTTCTGGTGGCACTTTTGGCCGGTTTGGTGGCGAAACCGCGATAAGTGAAGCGTTTGTTCTCGGTAGGTCGGCGACGAAGGTGGACAAGAGCTGCAAAGCATGGCTGCTGCTTGTGCTTTAACTGCATGGAGACCGAGAGAGACTTCTGACTCCCCAAAGGACAGCGGCTCTTGCAAGAAACCACGATTTTAAGGCCGTGTCCGAGCGGGAAAATATTCATTCTTACGCATAAAAAATGGACATTATATCTAGAAACTAGGCAAAAATTCCCAGCGACATACAACGGTTATCCATTACGTTATAATTAAGTAATGTCTCAGAGGGATGTCTTCACAATCGTTTGCAATGCATTAATAGCTGATATCTCCCTCAAACTATTTTTATTATTTTGAAAATACGTACCTTTCTCTTGGGCATGTTGATCTCTTGGAGGTTTTCTTACAAATACAACTAAAAACTGTTTTTCTTAGTGGGATCAGTGCATGTGAAGACGAGTGTCTCCCTTATGCTCGGCAGTGTAGTAAACACACTGGAACAGAGAGGCGAGTGGTTGAATGGGGGGAGGGGTGCGGCTAAAGGCATGATTGATAGGCTCTCGGCCAATCAGGTGACGCCATTCGGGGCTGCAGAACACTTGGAATTTTGGAGCCGGTGATGTTCTAAGGTCTGCGCGAGTGGCTCCTTGCAGGGAGAGATGGGAGGAAGCCTGCAAGAATGAAAGGACCGCGAGCGAGGACATGTTGCCTTCACACGAGTGTGTTAAATTACAGCGAGAGAGAGGCCGCGCGCCGGGCCGCTGTGCACCGTTATACAGGCCCCGGGGGCGTGCAGCACGGTAAAGCCATGCGAAGCAGTGCGCACATCTGCAGCGGCCAGCGAGCACAAATTTCACCATAAATTCACTTCGTGTTTGAGTCCAATATGGCGCCCACTCCTCTCCGACACATTTTTTTTTTGTTTGTCAGTCGGCTTTCCTAAATTCGTTTCAGAGAAAAGCCTCGCGCCGTCTGCCCCAGACGCCTGCAGGGGGCCCACAAAGCCCGTCTAATGATGTGGCTGCAGAAAGCAACTGGCAGAGAGCTTGGTTATTTGGGGACAAATTTTGTCTTAAGTCAAAGAGGTTTTCTTTTAAAATCCTAAATATAAATATATCCCACAAAAAAGAGACATTGGGGAGGTTTAGCCTTGAAATTTAATTTAAATGTATTTTATTTGATAGGGACGATGCAATACTTCCAATACAGAGTATGAAACTGATGTGTTGCACAAAGAGTTTATAGTTATTGCTAATTTACAGATCTTGTCCCTAGTTGGGCTTTTACATACAGACCTATAGTGTTAAATAAATATGGAGTTTCAAACATCATAATACATTATAACCATGGGAGGTACAATAAAATACATATACCACAATACACAGACTACAGTACATATGCCACAATACACGTATTTCAATACATATGATAAAATACACATACCACAATACACTAGCACATTTAAACAAATAACTCTTGAGTATTTTCATGATAATATTCTTGTACTTTCTGTGAATTATTAGAATAAATAATCTGTCATTTGTTTTATAACTGTATGTATACCAGATGGATGGATGTTCAACTTTATATAAGAAGGAAAACTTGACAACTAATTTAATTGTAGGATGAAGACATATTTATGTATTTAGAAAGCCCAGAGATGGAGAAGGAATTCATTTTTTTGTGCAATTGTTTTTATTTTTGGGACATTTTCCCATGCATAAGAAGACATGGGAGGACTCCAGGCCAAACTATAGGGTTTTGTTTTTTTTGTTTTTTTTTTTAGTGACCATGAACTTAAACAATGTGGCACCACAATAAGAGGAACAATGAGCCAGTTAAAATGAACAATATTTTTGAAAAATGTCACTGCAACTGAAAGGCAATATTTTGATTTTGTATTACTTCTTATTATTTATGTTGACTTGTGTTTTCTTTATTTTATTTTATTTTTTTCTGTATACATGTACCCCTGGAATTCTCTGTTTGTTACATGTATGTTTGTCAATAAACAATTTTAGATAATTTTATTATTTTTTTTAAATAAAAGACGTGCGCTTAAAGAGGCTACATTGTTACACATAAGCGACTAGAAGAGTTTAAAATCACACCAAAATATTTATTTTATTCCCCTTAAATTCACCTACCATACCAACATTTTCTAAATCACATGCTGTTGTGCACATTTGCACTGGTAAAGGGGACAATAGCCTGTGTCTGGCTTGCAGACAATGGGGTCGCTGCTGAAACACTCACACAATATAACCCTGATGTCTTGCCATCATGATAGGCCCGCTGCCCCTGTGTGCGTGCGTGAACGTGTCTCCGCGTGTGTGTTCTCTGTCCACACAGACAGAGAGAGAGAGAGAGGAGGGGCTAGAAGGGGCGGGGAGGCAAAGGAGAGGCGGAGGAGGAATGCGAAGCTCCATCCAGCGCCGAGAGCAGGAGCATTTGCGCAGATCGCCTGCGCTGCCCTCACCAGACACACGGTGTTTCAGTCGAGGAACTTTGTTGTGATTTTTTGGAGCGATCCGCCTGCAAAGTGTCTGCCGGGCAACCACACTGCTCACAGGACTCGTGTCAGCAACCAGGGATTCTAACATGGTGATCAAAGTGTACATAGCATCGTCCTCCGGATCCACCTCGGTAAGACATAAAAGAATCGCATGCATTTTATATACATGTGATGTTTTAACTGGATTTAGCTGCAGCATTACAGCGCCTGTTAGACAACAAAAAGGCAGCTGAACTTTTACTGAACTCACAGGCTGATGTCCATCGGGCTGTCATCCTCACAGCCTGGACTGGTCTGACTCATCATGCTGCTCTGCCCTCCTCAAGACTTACAGATGGAGTCTGTCAATAACTTTGTCTCAGAGACAGGGAGGAAGTTTGAGGCAGCTAACTGGCACGCTCTCTCTTTGTGTGTGTGGTTTGTCACAGGGTTTCCTGGCTTCACATGTTTTTGCAAGCTCACAAACAGGAAAGACGTGCAGTAAAAATCCACAAATGTACTTAAAATGACTTGTTGTGTCACCTGATGTCAGAAGAGGATGGTTTGCAGTCTGTGTGTTTGACAGTTTTGCCTTCACTGTCCTGCAGCCCAGAGGACCATCAGTGTCATTCCTGCCAGTTTCTTCCAGAGTGGAGAGGAATGATGGTGATGCAATTCTCCAGGGCCCCTTTTTAGACATGCAGCTGCAGCCCAGGAACACTTATGCTCTGTTTAGGACTTGGTGGAGGTTTTGATTTGCAGGAATTTTCCTTAAAAGTGCTCTAAAACTTGAATTCTGACTACTCTTGTAACCAAATATAGTTGGCTTACAAGAGGGGTGACCATACTTTTTTGAATGGAGGCCAAATTAGATAATATGAAAATACATGGGGACCCGCTTCCTCTCGCATCTTATCTGTGATTTTAAAAGAATCACATGCAGATGACACAACAGTTCCATCTTTAAGTGAAAAAGTATTCCACTTTCCAACGCTCCTGAAAGCGACCCTCACTGTCGACTTCACGCTTCTTTTCTGTGGCTGTGTGTGCTAAATTGCAGGAAATATCTGGTGTTAGGGAATTGTTTGTTTGCTTGTTTACTTACTGTTTATGAAAACACATTAGTTTCATCTACGTAGTTCCTACTTGGTGCATGTCTGTATAATTGCCATCTTGTTGGATCAAACAATATTGTGGTAATGATATATTTTAGTATATTTTGGAAAAACAAGCCAAAGGTCGCTTAAAATCAGTCTGAGGGCAACAATTGGCCCCTGGGCCAGATTTTTGACTGGCCTACAGCTACTGCAAGATTCTTAAGTGATGTAGAATATTACTAGTAACTGCCTGGTGCTGATTGTCATAGTCCAGGATGTTACTTAAAATGTTTCATAGCGCAAGTTATCTGATAGAAAGGGTTACTTTAAATTAAATTTCTGCACCACAGTCACTTAAAGTAAAATCTCTTGTTCCATCATATGGTTCAGGTCCCATTCAGAGTGATTTACTCTCACCAAGCAGCTTCACGTTGCAGCTCTCACACAGAGGAAGTGAGCAAGCACAGAGTGTCTTTTCAGTCTGACAGCTCCATGTAACTTTATTGCCCTGACAGTAAATGACATTTGCAAAAGCTCATCAGCAGTCTTGCAGAACAAGAGCTTCCTATAAAGCCAGTGCAGTCTGAGTTCAGAGCCAGTGATGCCATCATTGTGCTGGAGCCTGTCCAGGGAAAAATGCATTACCACTCATTGATCTGTCTTTAGTATAGTCTGCTAGAACAAGTGGACAAGTGCATGTCCTCTTAAAAGCTGCACAAAAACACTTATACTCATCTCCGTTCTTTTAGAGTTGGAAGAAAAACAGCGGTGTTACTTACTTGAGTGACATCAACACATTATGCCTGTTATATGTTAGAGTCTATTAATGTTAGAATCTTTCTCTAATGTCTTATAGATGTAAAAAAAAAAAAAGACATTCAGACTAGTAAAAAGCTGACAAACCCTCAGCTTGCAGTTAGATTGCATCAGTTAGTACAAAACAGTGTGATTGCATTCCACCATCCAGCAGTGTCTGCTGAGACATGACTCACTCCAATCTAGTTCAGCATGTGAATGGAGAAACAGACAAAACACAGAGACGAGCAGGAGTATTTAAAAAATCTACATTTAAAGCTTTCGCTCCACTGAGGGAGCAATTGCAGGTCAGCGAGAGAGACAGTGTAGAATTAGCCCGAGGGATGTATCAGATTTAGCGCTTGACAAGCTACAACAGTCAGCATTATTCAGCCAATTGTATGTACTGAAGACATAAAGTCCTGTTCTGTGTCAGTGCGTATTTATAGCTGTTAATGCGTATTGATTTTTTTGCAGAATCTGATCTGTGACAGCTCAAAGTTCTCAGAAATGGTACTTCGTGGCACCAAGGCTGTTAAACATCCCAAGACTCATTAAAGATGTAATGGACTGAACACTTCAATCTGTAATATAAGACAAATGCAGCTGATTTGCAAAAGTTGTGTAATAATGCATGAAGGTCAAATGGAGGGTAGTACAGTATGGAAATGATATACGATGAAGATCTTAAGGGAGTTGTGCCAACATGATTGCTCCTCAACAATTCCCATTTACATAAATCGTCAATAGATCCGGTTAGTATGTGTGTGCCCACTGGCTTCCACATACAAGTTTTAGTCCTAAAGTAATAGACCTGGAACAAATGTGATGTTTTTGAAGCATTGATGCTGTAGATTTAAGAAAAATATAACATTAATGCCTTATAATATAATGCTATCTAACAAAGACAGCTAACTACAGTTCTGATGGAAAAAAAAGGAACATAATCAGTGCCAAAAAAGGATTGCCATACTTTCAAGCTTATTTCTCCCCTGACCCCTGACCTGTGCTAGTCCCTTGTGGAGGGTGGTAACTCTGCAAAGCGAATGTGAGCTGACATCATAGTATTTCCACCCAGTAAAGAGAAACAGAACGTTTGAGTCACCTGGAGAAATTGTGTTGTGACTCGCTGTTAATTCTCCAGAGAGACTTCTAGTGTTACCGTCAATGGCTTTGTAAGGATCAGGTCATGCGTACCCATATCCTTATTTTAACCTCAGCTTTGGCAAAACATTAAAGAGGACCTATAATGCTCATTTTCAGGTTTCTAATTGTATTTTTGGTTTTTACTAGAACATGTTTACTTGCTTTAAAGTAAAAAAAACACTTACTGGATCACCTATAGTCACCCTCTGGATAAGATGCTCTGTTTTAACACCTGGCTCTTTAAGCCCTCCTCCCGAAAAAGCCCAGTCTGCTCTGATTGGTCACCGTTTCCAGGTCTTCTGTATATTGGCATCTTGGAATGACTGCAGTGGAGTATAGCAGCAGTTTCTACCAAGAAATACCAGAAATACAAGCTCTTGAACACAATCTAATATGTTGCAACAGGAAATTGATCTAAATTTGGTGAGAAATTAGCAACATCAGCAAGCAAATTTACGTTTCCCCGATGTTAGCATGTAGCTACATGTAGCAGTGTACTTACAGTCATGGAATGACTTTACCAGGGATACATCAGCTTCCTAACACAACACAACCTAAAACAACCAGACACAAATGTGCCAGTTCTAGAATAGCAAATGGCAAATACTCTTTGCTTGAGTTCATTGTGCTGAACTTTTGGTGGTTGCTGCCTGAGTTTGGCCGGTCATATAGGACAGTAGACATTGTGGAGGTAGAAAGAAGAAAAGACAGAAGCGCTAATCATGTTGGTGTCTGAATACTCGGGGTTGTTCAACACAGTGCCATCAACTTGTGAGGACGACCAGAAAAAGAACTGGGCCTGGGATAACATTTCCACCAAACTTCAGATAACTAGTAATTTTCCAAATATGAAGAAATCTTTAATAATTCCAGTGTCTTGCAATAGTATGCAGCTACAAATCAGCTTGTGTTCTCTGGAGCGCGTGCCTGGCATCACAGCTGCAGACCATGGCAGCAGCTTTTGAAATTTTTTTACCTTTTGGGGGGCACGCTTTTGGAGACAGGCGCTGTCGGGCTGTTGCTGCGCAGCAGTGTGAAAGCCCCTTTGGGTAAGCTAATTAAAGGCAAAGTGAGGCGGTCCATTCCATCGCTATACTAGAAAAATTGGCCAACTGGCCATCCAAAATTTGTGAGAAATAAACATCGGCAAACAAGATTACATGTTTCCCTGATGCTAGCATGTTGCTACATGTAGCAATGTATGTCAGGTAAGCACTTGCAGTAGTATGCCTTTGATCAAATGACAGCATACAGAAATCAATCTGACGTCTCAAAAGTAAACAAAAGATTGGAAGCAGAGTACTCAGAACTGTCTGAAATGTGAGTTTTTTGTGGACAGAGATTACTTTCACATATGTTTACCTCATTCTTTGAAACTTTGGCCAGGTTTAATATAAACATTTGACATTTTAACATAATATATATGACAGAAAATAAGGAAAAGCATAACAGGTCCTTGTGAAAAGGTTTTCTTAACTCTCTTTCACATGCCCAGATCTCCAACAGCAGCCACTGTCAGCAGGCTTGATGAGGCCACCTGTGTCTTGTTAGTCAGAGTGAAGTTATCAATAAGGTGTCTTATCTCAACTTTTTTTCAATGAAATGTCTTAAGATATTGGTTTTTCATAAAGCAGGTTTGTGTGTTTGTTTTTGCTTTTCGTTTCAACCTGGTTTATTAATGATAGTGGTGATTCTGCCCTTTGTTCACCAGTTTCATTGTGGTTTCTGGCAGACTGGGCTGAGGAGAGAGAGGGGGACCACTCAGCAGTCTGAGGTCCTCTGGCTGGGTGATCAGACACTGGTGATTGACATAATTCATCCTAGAGAGACATATATTGATTCTGGCTTACCTGTAAATATGTTGCCAATTATATGTTGATGCTGACCTGTAAGATTTAGGTTTAACATTTATTCACCTTTTCAGTTTACCCTATCCCCATGCAGTGGATGCGTCCAGTTAGGGTGGGGCCAGGAGGGGGTATAAGAAGCCACCTGGGCGTTGACTGGGGGGAATGATTGCCAGTGGCAGCCTGCTGTGATTTTCCTTTTTAGCTGTTTCTTACTTCAGATGCTTTTTGTTCATTTTTCATGGGACTTATGTTCTTCTCCACTGTTCCAATTGTGATATTTGGTAAATAAAACAATGCCTCTTGTTCACCTAACTCCAGAGTCAGCCAGCCACACAAAAATCCCACATTAATGTAGAGTTACTGTTTGTAATCCTACAGTCCCCCTTTAAGAAAAAATACACTCATATGCTATTTGTGCATGCAGTATATTTGAGAGAACAGTGCCAATTATTCTCATTTTACCCGCTTCTTAGGTTACATTTAGGCCAAGTTTGAATGACAAACTAGACTATCTTTTGAATTTGCACATGCAAAGCCACACCTGTAGCAGTGCATTTAGACTGTTGAGCACTAACTGAAAACTGAATGCGTCTGTGGCGCAAGCCAAAACTTTGACATCCCTGTTTTCCTTTATGCGCTGAGCCACACTATTGTGCCATTTCCTCATTGCCATTATAAATGTACAAAGAACCAGTAACAACTTGGGAATATTTTTGTTAGTGTAGAATTTGCATTGTCCCAAGTCTTGTTTCTGTTTCAGATTTACTACTTCTCTTTACTGTGGGTTTGACATTAGGGCCTGTAGGTCAGGCTGGAGTTGGACGGCTACTTCAGTGAGTCCATTAGCCTGTATAAAAGGTTATTTTTTGGCCTTTTGCTGTTGTAGCAGTGAGGGAACCCAGCCAGAGCAGCAGTGTAAGGCTCTTTTGTAACAATGTTGTAATGCTGACTGAGCTCTAGATTGGGTGGAGGCTACTGTTGTGTTAAAATTCCACTGAGCGTCTGTTTTCAGCACAAATCAGACTTGATCTAATCAAGACAAAAACCTTTATCCCGTGCAAACACACAGGGCCGCGGCTGATTTATGTTTCCTTTAGTCCAGGCAGTGGATTTTCCTGCATTCAAATGACTCCTGAGCCATTAGAAAGGTCATTTAGTCTTTGCTACGAAGAATGTTTGACAAATTCAGTTTAAATGTCTTTTCCTTTACACGTGAGAGGATTGCACATGAATTGACCTCAGCCCTGTGTTGGCATAACTGATTGAATCAGTCTCCACTCTATTGATCCAACTCCGTGTTGTGGATAAAGTGCATCTAATCAATGCCTGCCATTGTCTGGCAGTTGTTAATGCCAGAGTTCTGCCCTTTGTCAGGGACTGATCAGCTCTAGATCTGATCTCATGGCCCCACTACCACTCTCACATGATGATGACAATGATGATGTGAAACATAAACCAAAGAGCGTATGCTGCAGATTTCCCGTCCATATCTGCGGCCTTTGTTTGTTTGCTTTCTTTGAGTCAAAAATAATGATCCATGCAACAATAGAAACTTTCCACTCTAACTTGCCTTTGCTGCCTCTAATTGTCAATAGGAAATACATTCAAAATTAAATGTCCAAAGTTGATTTAAAAAATAAATAAATATCAGATTTTTTAGCATGCTAATGACCACTGAATATTGTTAGAGCTAGGGGGTTAGGGGTTGGTGTCTAGTTGTACAAACCCACACTCAGAAAGCTCAGTACTAGAACCAAATCCAAACCTGATCCAACCCATAATTAAAGATGCACAGGCTACAGTCACTCATTTAAACGTGCGTTTTTTTGCCCCACTTGCACAGCTTGAAGAGATTTGAATTCAAATCATGGTTAACTTGAGCCTGTCACTAAATATGTTGCTACTCACTATGCTGATATTAAATTGAACCTGGAGCCTGTGCAGAAAAAGAATATCATTCACAGTCACTACTTTAACTGACTTCTCCTTTCTTGGATCACAAATCCAGCCACGGAAAAGTCTCTCACTGTCTCGCTCTCGATGGCACTTTTTACAAGCAGCAAAGCCAATGATTTTCATATCACAGTCACTGATCACACTAAATTCCTGTCAAATGCAATTACTTCCTATTTTTGCCTTTCTGTCATCCATTGTTTTTGTTTTAGCTAGCAGCTAGCCTGCATCAATGTTGTATCAGTGACAATGCAATATTTGACTGGATGTGAGAGGTCAGAGGTGGTGTTGTAGGCTTTCACAACAAAAACAATCCTGTTGGCTGATAGGCTTGATAAAATAAGCTGATTTAGATGTTAAAGTTGCTGCATAATCATTTTCATTTCTGATTTTTCCAGAAAAAAAATTCTCACGCGGCGCATTCCTACATTTAGGTCATTTTGACCTGAGCCCTTAACCTTGACTTTATTTAAATATTCCTTTTTTTGCTCACACAGTTTGTTTGCAGGTACCCAGTGCATGACTCTGGTATACACCCAAGTACAGCTTTGATCATTGCAGTCTTTTGTGAATACACTGAATCATCTAAAGATTGTAGTTCTTCCATGGGTGTGCACACAAACTGTCTTTGGGCATATGCTAACACGTACTTTGGGTTACAGTTCAGTGCTGATAAATTGCCATCAGTGTGTATGAAAAACATGTTCGTTTTATGCAGTTTCTGTATTAATGTAATTAAATCAAATTTTAAAAAAGTTTACTAAACTAAACTGTGTGAGTGAAACTTTACCTGGCAACATTTTCATGATCCTTATTCATTATGTAAGAGTCAACAGCCTACTAACTGCTGTATGAGGGCTGTGCTTTGAGCTAAATGCCAAATTCAGCATGCTAACATGCTCAAAATGGCAATGCTTACATGCTAATACATTTTAAAGATTATATATTCAGTAAACTTCACCATGCTAATCAACTTAGCATCAAAATCAACTTTTTGCTAATTAGTGCTAAGTCTAAAAGTTCAGCTAAAACCAATAAGAATGTCATTAGTTTTGCATGAATTTGGTCATATTGGACAAATTAAATGTTTGCAAAATATATATGTTGAGATATTTCACAGAATATGTGAAATCTTTGACCTACTGGTGGCACTAAAGAAGATGTCAGGGATCACCAAAGTTATCAGGATTCCTCCTTTGGGGTTCATGAATGTCTGAACAAAATTTTATGGCAGCCCATCTGATAGCGTTTGAATGTTTCATCAAAAGACAAAAATGTCAACCTCACGGTTGTGCTAGATGAAATGTGAGGTAAACAGGGAACCCATGGATGTCTGTTTTACATTTCATGATAATCTATAGATTGGTGAAGTCATGAGTCCTAAAACACAGAAGTCCGTTTTGCACTTCCGGCTCCCTTGTCTCAAAGTCTCTGGGTTTTTTTAATGGGTTTTTGGTTAAATCCCTTAAAAAAGGTCTGTGGTTTACATAGGCTAAAGATATTTAGACGTTTTCTTCTGCTACATAAAATGTGTCTGTACAAACCCAATTTTTGAACGTTTAAGGTTTTTAATGCATCTTAAAAAAGCTGGTTGCTAACAAGTGGCTAAATGGGACTGTAGTGTTTGTAGGGGACGTTAGACGTCATCACAGTGGACACAGAAACTCATTAAACCCACTTGTCTGCCTTTACAGCTTTACAGAGTCGCACTCAAACTTGTAGATTTATCTGTAATATTTTTCAATTCTGTTTTAACATGTTTTTACAGTGAAGTTGAAAGATTCAGGCTGGAGACGTTTAAGCCGTGGAACCACGATGTAGTTCATTTATAGCCTAACAATAGCTTTTTGCTTCTGGTGATTTAATTTATGCTTCAAAACACACAAAAGTAGTGTTCATCTGTGAAGATTATCATGCTGAACAAAACCTATAAGTATCATAAAGTCGTGTTGGTCACAGAGCTTATTTTTGAAGATAATCGAAAATCCCATAAGGTTTTTGACAAGGGAACCAGTGCGATGCTAACTTCCTGGTTGGCCTACAAAAACACGCCATCCCTTCACCACTCTCAAGTTTTTCAGTTGGTCTGGAACAAAGTGGTGAACCAATCAACCCATGTTGCCACCCACAGAGCCTTAGGATGGCTAAAATCACAGAAGAGTTACTTCCTGATCAATGTCTAAACAAAATAAACAGACTCAATGTCTCTCCTGCTTTTGCATTTTGTTTAAGTCATTGTCAGTATATATTTGCATACCAAGGCAAGCTAATGAGGTATTGGGAGAGAAAGCACAGATTAAGGAAATCAGATCATGAGGCCTGTTTATTGTCTGCACGTCGGACACTGACTCATCACTCTCTTGTGTATCTTATAAGGACAGAGGAGTAATTTTCCTGCATTCCATAGAGATAGATAAGGAGTAATAAAGGGCAACAGGAGAGGACTAGCTGTTTATTACCACACCCAGAAGCAGGGGCAGCCTGTTTCCTTCCATATTAAAATCACCAGGAGCTCCACTTAAGACACTAGAGAGCGATGCAAAGGGCTAAAGGGGGCAAAGCTGGGAACTCTCACAGTGCAATTAGAGTCAGGGGCAGATGGCATGAGGCCACTTTGCCCCACAAATTAATTTTGCTTGGCAACAGTACAATGCAGGCTTCTTGGATAGTGGCCAGAGTGCGCCAAAAGAAAAGAGAAAAGAGGAGAAAGGGGATCCTTAACTTAACTTATCCTGAGCTTAACTTGTCATTTTAGCAATTTAGGATAAAGTTAGTTTTATTGTTGTTTTGAGTAGCATATTATTGTGTACCATGCTAATGTAAGTCAAAAGGGAGGAAGAGCAGGCAGTGCAGATTCTTCCATCAGAGAGAGGATCGTCTGTGTTTAGAGACAGAGTTAGTTAAAGCGAGTCTGAGCTCATGGTGTTCCACTCCGTTGCTCTGTCCCGCACGGCTTCCAGAGCAGGTGGGCAAAGAGCTGGTTTTAGGACTTTGGCCTCGGGAGTGCAACTGCCATTAAATGATTCAAACTGCACCACGGCTAATCTGCCAGCTTTTTCAGCCCCCTCATTTCCATATCTCAGTGTTGTTGCTTCAGCAGATGGCTGAACAATGAATAATCCACCTGTCTGGTCTGTACACCATAAAGCTGGGAGGAGCCCTCACGCAGAGGTGTCTGCACTGGAAGACAGTAAATTATCATCCACAGAGCTTTGCGGTGTTTTTAAGCATGAAGTTGGCTTCGTTTGATTTTAGGTGTGTGAATGTGGGTGCAGCTGAGGCTGGATGTGTGTGTCTTCTTGCAGCAGGCCTTATTTGGCTCGTGTTTGACCAGTTACCTCCTCTCGAGTCCCAGAGGAGCTCTTGTTTCCGTCTGGCCTTGTAGGGCCATCCTCCCTCTTACACACTCCCACTGAGAGCTCATTGGACCACAATTTCACACACTAAATCACACACACACAACCACACACACACACACAAACACACACACACATCCTTATAGATAGAGGCATATGCAGGAACAACACAAGCACACAGTGTCTTATTTGTGTCTATTATTTTCCTGTAGGTGACTGTTTTCGGGTTACTCTGTGACAGAACCACTCACGGACATTCATTAAAAAGAACTGAGGTCCCAGTGTCAAATCATGATATATTTTTATTTCCTGTTGGGTCATAGAGTTGCTTATTGGCATCTGCTCAGATGAAAAGCTCATGGTTTTGCATGGAGCACAATAGACTATTTTAAAAGTGTCACAAAGTGTTAAATATGGTGCCGTGCTAATGCAACAGAACTGCCTTTTGTGAGAAAGTGGAGCCATTCAAAAATAATCACATCTACATGAAAATCCCAGATAGTGAAAGAGACAGCAACTCTCGTGTGTGGACCGCCAACACAGTCTTTCTTTGTGGGAAATAGGCTCCATTTATTGTGTTTAAATGATCAGCTTGTCAAATTAAAAGCATGCAAAGTGTTACAAATGCTTTTGAAATGGTTCCATTTGAAACAATAAAGTGAAATTTTGTGTGGAATTGTCAGGAAGATGATGAAAGTCCACTCTTGGGAGTTGCGGTCCTCCTCACTATCTGCCATGTTTCATGCTTACAAAACACAATCTGTCCCTGCTTAGCCTTGTCCGAGTTCAACCTCTTCAATCCTCTTGTTGTATCACTTCATTCATTTGTCAGCAAACGAGTGGTAACTTAGTAACAGAGCGGCCGGCGATCTCTGTGGTGTAATTTCTCACAGCAGATCAGAGGTGTCCTTATTTCTACAGCAGACTGGTGGCAGTATGGGGAACCGAGGCCCTTCTGTTTCCTCATAAGGCTGAAAGTTAACAACACGTCTAACTGACAACTTCCCTCTCTGCCGCCACCCCCCCCTTCTCTCTCTCTCGTCTTCCCCCGCACGCAGATCAAAAAGCAGCAGCAGGACGTGATGGGCTTCCTGGCGGCCAATAAGATCGAATTTGAGGAGTGTGACATCGCAGCCAATGAGGGCAACAGGAAGTGGATGAGAGAGAATGTTCCGGATGAGTCCAAGCCGGCCACGGGGAACCCTCTCCCCCCACAGATATTTAACGAAAGCAAATATTGCGGGGTGAGGCACACATGCAGTCAGATGCTCTGAATTATTGGCACATGACTGTTCATGCAATCACACTGATAAGTTACACACAGAGCTGCGGCTGCTTTCCAGCTACTCAAGTCATGCATGTTGGGTTTAAAATGCCGATTCTGATGTTTTTAGACTAAATACGTTTAAAGCTGCACTAATCGACATTTTAATGTTGACAAAAGATTAAATTACTATGTGTAATGTGAAAGGTGGCACTTGTAACCCACCTAGAAATATCCCCCAGCTCTGCAGCTCCCCTCAGCTCTACCACTTACTGTCTTGCTTTACTCTCATGGCTCTTATCAGCGTCATTTTTAGCAAAAAAAAAATCTTTAATATACCTGCTGCACACCCCCTGCCCAGCACCAGAGGGGATACACAAAGGCAGTGACTTGCTGGTGAACATAGTCGAGCATATAGCAGCTGAAGAGTCAGATATATCCTTACTTGGTGGAGACGTTAACAGAGCTTCCCACTGCTTCTGGTTTTTGTGCTTAACAGGATACTTCGCTGATTTTCAACCAGCTTTGGGTCATAACAGTGTGGGTCATATGTGTAAATGAAATGTGGTAAACTTCCCTCTATCCAACCCAGGGGTGTCCACATTTTTTTGAATGGGGGCCAGATTCGATAATTTGAAAATGCCTGAGGGCTAGCTGCCTCTGGCACCGTAACGGTTATTAAAAAATCAAATTAGACAAATGCAAGTGTTTTATCCTCCACTGAGTATGTTTTCTGCCTGCTACAGCCGCCTTTGCCGTCAAATTTATGCTTCTTTCTGAGTTTATTTGCTTGTTTACAACCTGTTTATGAAAGCACTCTACTTTTGCCTGCTTAGTTCCTACTTGGCATATTTCTACAAACTGTACTATAGTCCTGGTGTTGCGAGGTGATGAAAAAAATGCAAAGAGGTCTTGCTTGATTTACCAAAGTAATGTGGCAGGCTAAATACAGTATATTTTGAAAGATATGGGGGCTGTTTTTATAATCTGTCCGTGGGCCACAATTGGCCCTTGAGCTGGCCTTTGGACTTGTCTGATCTAACCATTGCTGAGATTTCCTATGTTATTGTGTCTAAAGCCTCGCTTCCACCAAGCAGTCTGGCTCATTAGACATTTATTTTTGCGTTTCCATTGTCAAAAGTTGGGGATTGTACCAATAGAACAGTTTCGTCACGTGTTTTCATTGCCCTTCTGTTGAGGTACCTTGCACACTTACCTGATACTAAAAGATGCAACTAGAAACACTGCACTTTGTTGATTGGTCAATAAAGAGTCGACACTCAAGGACTCGATGAACAAACCTGCCATAATTAAATATCCTATCGATTGCGACAGAGACTCTAGAACTCAAGAACTCTAGTTTGTTATTTTTTGATCTGAAAATGTCACGGACAATCAATAAGACAGACGTTCCTCTGCATCGCTGCTGAAGAGACAAATACAGCCACATCTCATTTGAGCAGTAACATCTGGTAACAACCCCACCTACATGTAAGAGTACTGTCTGCGATGGAAACTCAAAACAGATCTAGGGTTTAGGTACATGTCTGTATGGGTCATGTGCGGACTCTAAAAGTTCTTTAACAAGTATTAAGCGGGAGGGCTGCAGCCGTCAGCCGTGAAACAGGTTGTAATGTAATCCCTTGCAGCAATAGCATACCATCAGTGTACGTTAATTAAAAGTGCTTGTGTTTGCCACTGACAGGCTCAAGTTGTTATTAAAAGTTTCTGACATTATGGAAAGGACTCTGCAGAGACTTTACCATACACTGATACAGTGTCTGTTATTGTCTCTCTGCAACAACTCAACTCGTGAGACTTAAGAGAGAGTTGATGGGGCATAGTGACAAACAGACTGAATAATGAAAAAGGTAAGAAAAACATTAATTTTTTCTGTGAAATCCTCTCCATAATGGTGTTGGACAATTATAATAACAATCTGAGGCTGTCAGCAAGCACTTGTGGTGGATGTGCATTGACGTTGTGCTGTTGCCCTGAATTATTACATTGCAGCCAGTCTCAGGGCTGCCGGCTGTTACCCCCTGGCTCTATACTAGACACATTTTTTTCTTTTATATGTTCTTCCTAGAATTCACTGAAAAACAAAACATGGGAATTTATGGTCCAGGTTGAAAAATACCAGACACAATCAACCATCATCTTACTCCTCCTACTCATATTTAACAGACAAATAAAAGACCGATTGCCATCAGATCTTCTCATTTTAAAGCCGTCTGCAGAAAATGAAGCCCAAAATGTCAAACTATTTCTGCAATGTGTGGAGATAAAATTTAAAAAACCAAACTGTTGGCAAATTATTAAAATGAGAGAGGAAAAAAACTCCTGTGTTAGCAAATGCTAGTTTTCTCCCATTAGAGGCACACAGGCTTTAAGCCTTTAGTCTTGCTGTGCAGCAAACAGACAGCTGGAAGTGAAGCAGCACATGCAGGATGGGCTGTATTGAATGTCACAGACAAAGAGAACAGCATTTCCCAGGATACTTGCAGCTGTACGGCCCCTTTTATAAAAATCTGTTTGTGTGTGCACCGGTATGTGTGTGTGGGGGAGAAAAAGGAGTGAAAACAAAGGAATGAGAAGGAGTGAGCGACCAGGAATGAGACAGACTGAACAGCTGAACAGTAAACGGGTGAATATGTTTGCTTGTTTACTCAGGGTTACATTCTCAAAGACAATACCCCTCCTATCAGATGGACTACCGAGGCCTTTCCTTGGACAAATAACACAACCCCGACCTACTCTAACAAAGAGGTCCTCATGTGGCACTGCAGCTCAGATTGTCGCCCGCAGGCGCTGATCCAAAGTCTGTTTCGCATTATCATTCCTCAGGTTGGAGTCCTCGGATCGATCTAAAGTTCTCTCTGCCTCTTTCTCAGAACTATGAGGCCTTCTTTGATGCCAGAGAAGACAACGCTGTGTATGCGTTTCTGGGTCTGACCGCTCCCCCGGGCTCCAAGGTAAGCTTAGAAACACAGTCTGATGTCTGCCCTCACTTTGAACTGCTTTCCAACAGCTGGACCATATTTCCTGTAACACCGGCTTATGTGCCTAAATATATATTTATCCTCACTGTGCGATTTTCATACGGAAAACACACTTATTACATAATACATCTGTTCATGATATCCCTGCACCCAAGGAGGCCTCTTCTCCTCTCACTCCTGCACATGGGCGCCTCCTCTGTGCCACAGCCGGGACTGCAGGGAGGTGTGCCAGTTACCATGGAAACAGAGGGGTTTTCCTGTGTGCTGTGGCAGGGGACATATAAACCAATATCCTCCATTTTAATTGAAACACTCTCTCCCTCTTCTCCTCCTTTCTCTTCCTCTGTCTGTCTCTGCAGGAGGCCGAGGCGCTAGCGAAGAAAGAAGCACAGCAGTAGCAGCTTTACACCGTTTCTACCTGAGACCTGATCTGGACCCAGACCAACCTGGAACTGATCCAGGAGCAAAAACAAGAATTTCACTCGGCTTATAAATATGTGGACTTTTTTTTCAGTATGTTTTATTTTTTCTATTAATCTGTGTTCAGCTGTGCCTTGTCAGCTGTAGTGAAGGGAGATACTAAAGCAGAGCATTATGGGTATCTACAAACAGCTCTGCTTCCTCCCATTAGCCTCAGCCTGCTAAGCCTACTGGCCTAATGACATGTCAATCAACCATTAGCATGAACGTGTAGCTTCTATCAGACACAACCAAATGTATGCACTTTGGAAATGTGTAACACAGATTCATCATTTGGCAAACAGAACATCATCAATGTTAGACCATGAAACGTCTGTTTAACCCTTTGAAACCTGGACTGACGTCAGTTTCTTGTGTTACATTGGGGCGCCTTTCACAAGCATTTACACCAATTGAAACGTGATGAAACTGGTCCGATTTCTTTTGAAAACACGACAGGATTAATCAGAACATATGGAGACAGATTTGTGTCAGTAGTATTTGTGTGAAATTATTGACAAACCATATGTTAATGTGTAATCTGTAAATATAAAACCACCTCCACAAATACAAAAAAATTGTAAACTTGAAAAACTATTTTACAAGTACAACATGGAACTGCAAATACATAAACAAATTCAAAAAAATACTCAGTGTGCGTAAAATTGAAATCTGCAGGCAAAGAATTGAGATTCACAAATAAATACTGGATTCACAAATATTTGTTCACAAGTTGTAAATGTTACGAAGATATTCACAAATGCTTTTTTAAAAAAAAAAAAAAAATCAAATGTATTTACAGATATTTTTTATTTGTGGAATTAATTTGTGTGTTTGCAGATTTGTTTTTATATTTACAAAATAGTTTTTTTGTATTTGTGGAAGGTATTTTATATTTACAGATAACACATTAACACACAAACTGTCAGTCTGTTCAGACAAATAATATTGAGACAAATCTATCTTCATAAGAACAAGTCTTAATGTGTTGAATCCTGGAAACCTGCTGTGCTCCTGCCAATCACGTCATCGCCAAACCTGCAGCACCTTCTGTAAACGTTATGTTACAATCCCATTCTGTTTTTTTTATTTACTTCATATTGTCTTAATGCTGTTTTAAAAGCAAACTTTTTTCTACGAGATGATATATGTTTAAAAATGATAACACATGCCAAAATTACAGGTCTGCAAACACAGAGAGATGTGAAGGGTTTTTTTATTTGCTGTTTTTGTTTCAAGGGGAGGTGGATGGCTGTTTCATTTTGCTATAAGTGTCCTGTTTCACATTGTGTTGGTAATCCCTGTTTTACATAATCTTCCCTGAAATAAATAAAATAATAAAAACTGCAAGCCGACTCTCAATATTCCTTGATGGCTGTCATAAAAAATACTGACACAGTCAAACCAAATTGAAACAAATTCCGCAGTCTTATAACATGCTGTTATTTAATGTACAATAAATGAGTTTAAGTTTACAGAACTTGAACAATCTTTGGACTGACTTTGTGCGCTGTGATAAGCAAGCATTCAAGCATTTGGAACAGGTGATTTCATTGTTGTCAAGACCACCTAAACTGAGACCAAGTCATGACCAAGACCAGAGTGTATTGAGACCGAGGCCAGACCAGTGTGAGATCCACACTGTTTTAAGTTTAGTTTATTTCTGTCATTTTCCAACGTATACAACTCCAATACACACAAGGAAAATAGAATTAACAATAATAACTCATTCCGTTTGAAGCAGTCACAAACCAAATCAAGTAGGCTGAAGTCTTAGCTTATTGGAACTACACTTTTACATTTGTTGTTTTGTACTGTTATCTTAATATTATAAAAATAAACTAAAAGAATGTATGTATCCCAAAGTCCTCCAAAAATCTTCATATACACACATTGGTGTTCATAACTTGGTTTTAATTTTGTTAATCAACTTATTTAAAGTTTTTTTTTTTTAAATTCTTTTATGTCTTTAATATTTCCAGCTCCTTTTTATAACTATTTCATCTATTAACACATTTGACCCTTATGTTTTGCATTCGTTCTGATTTTTGACTTTGTAAATGTACATGTTCCTGTTAGTTCACACTGACTCTGTCTAAGTTTGAACAACTTCTGGACACAGTCAGGAAGCAAGTTATCAAAATCCCCACATGTTATTATGGTCTGCAACAGTCCAAAATATTAGTAAAGATGGACAACTCTCACAAATCCAAAAGCTAGAGTGCTTAAACTCAAATTTGTTATGTCTTAGGATATAAAGTTTGGAGCTACTCCAGAGACAATGAACTGAGAGAGATGTTATGGATGACACTGAAAGCAGCCAGGAGTATTTTTGTACATTTTCTGTTTCAGACAGAACACTTGTACAGAATAAAGCTGACTTCCTCTTCTAGTTTCTGGCTTTGAGAAAAAGTAACTTATGTTCACAAATATTGATCAAACTTCCCAAGGCCATTGAAATAACATTGGAATTCTTCATTTAGGTGGTGTTCCCCTTTAATGCAGGATTTTAAAGGGGTATTTTTATGTCCACATGCCAATATAGGCCGGATGTATTATGTTTTCAAGTTGTCCACCTGTCCGAATTTCAAAGGTCACTGTAACCTCACACAAACATGTTTTTGGCCATAACTCAACAATTTATACACTAATTATGATGATAGAATTGGGATAAGATGATTAATTGGTGACATTTTTATCCAGTAGGTCAAAGGTTAACTTCACTGTAACATCATAATGTTCTAAAAAAACACTTTTCTGACTTTTATTTGACATCATAACTCAGGAACAGGAGGGGACACGTTTCATCAGTGGTGACACTAATCTTTGGTACCCACCTTGTGATAATTGTATAAATCTTGAAGATGTGTGTGAAGAGGCGGAGTTTAAGAATTTCTGTCTTCTTTGCAGCAACATCCAAATTAGAAGCGTTTTTTTTTTGCTGTTATGGCCACGTATGAGTCTGGATTAACATGGATGTTAACTGTAACTTGACTGGTATGTGGAGGCAAATAATTCCAGTGAGATTCTGTGTTGGTACTTTTCCTTCTGCCCCTTGGCTCACCATATTACATCTTCTCAGCTTGTGTATAAATGTACCGTTCTCTTTTCAGTTCTCTGTGATTTTCAGCTACAGATTAATAAAGGAAGTAAGTGATGGGGGTGGAGGGGCCAGTTCTCAGTTGCAGAAGTGAAACAAGCAAGTAGAACTTCACAATTGCATACGCAAAAACACTGTGCCATTTGCCCTTGATACTAACGAACGTTAGAAGAAGAAAAAAGACAAAAAAGACGCAGACAGTCGTTGTGTGCCATGTTGGCTGAAGGTTTTCTCAGAGTGCTGCTTTACAGGGAGGAGAGAAAGTTTGCCTCTGCTCCCAAGCCGAAGAGATCACAGACACACACTCATCGTACGGAGCAGTTCAACAGTATCCTCTCCGAGTCAGACTCCACAGGCCTACAGGCAGATTCAGCTGAAACAGGTAAACAGCCTCATAAAAACATAAACTGTCTGATGTAACTTTCCGTACTGGTTGTACTGGCACTAATGTTAACTTTACACAGTCAGGTTCCCTCACTTCCCTTTTACTGAAATCCTCTTGTCAGATATAATCTTGTTTATGACCTTAAATACAAATAATAGTTAAACCAAACTAGATTTAATTGAAAACATCCATTTATTTTCTGTAATTAGATCCAGACCAGGAAGAATCTGACCCTAGACCACTGAAAAGCTTGCCTCAAGATCCTGCAGGCCTCTTAATTCCTGGGTGCCCACCTGCTCTCACCCTGGACACTGACTTTCCAGTCCGCTTAGACAGTTGTAGCCTCCTTGAGCAGTATCCAGACCTTCAGGTAGCCGACGCAGGCCGCATATCACAGAACCCACTACGAGCCACAGTCCCTCTGCACGGTTTGTACACTCAGCCCCCTGAAGCCCACTGTCCCTCAGAATGGACAGCCCAACAGGGGCCGCAAGGCGAGCCTGTCTCATCAATACCAGACCAGGGTTATCTGGTTATGGGGGCCAGTGTGAACATCAGTTTGGATCTGCCTGGATCAGCGCTGGAGCCCATGTCTAACTCTGTGCTGAACGGGCTGCTGGACAAACAGCTGGAGGAGGTGTACATGCAGCATCTGACTGACAACTTGGCTCGCTGTAACTCACACCTGGGCAACAGCCTCCTGCACGACCTGGTGCCTCCGCCGCAGCCCAGCAGCCAGCTGCAGGAGACCGACTCACTGGAGTCCAGTCTGGAACAGGGAGGGGACAACGGTAAGAAGATTAGTTATCTGAGCACCCAGAACTTAGCTCCCTGCTCGTCCAACTTCAGCTCCCCCGTGCTGAGGATCTCAGAGGCTGAAATTCCTCCTCTCCAGTGAATACACAATACCGTCTGCAAAAGTCTTGTGATGCTCAGCAAATCTTTTTCTTTACCTCCATGTTCACACATACCAACAAGCAACTGATGCAAGAAAACAAATGCAATTCACTGAATAAATACATGCTTTTTTGTTTGTTTACCTTTATTTACACAATGTCTTTGTTTACTTACTTGATGAATTGATGCCTTAAAATTTTGCTGCTCTCATGCGCCATCTGCTGTTATATTTCAGAACTACAGCTTCCTGAATTTACCTGATATATATTTCATTTGTATTAAAAGTGGTATGTTTAAGTTATTTATTATTTTGAAGCAAGTTTAGTTAGTTAGTGTTTAGTTTATAGGTTAAGATTTATGCTGCACATTGAGGTTGCCTTCAAAAAGAGATGTAACTTAGTGTTAATGAATCAATCTGGTCTAAATGATGATTCCAGTGAACAAATAAGCAGTCATTATTATTTTTGAGTTTTTAAGTGCATTTGGATTTTATTTTGTTGATTTTATTACCTGGTAAGTGTTATATTTGGTTTTATATTCTGTCTTTGGCAAGTGAAGGAAATTCACATCCAATATTCTGCACCCATGTGGGGTTTTTAGATTGATATTACAGTCTCTAGGTAATGTTAATATATACATGAAATATATTAAATGGTTGAGTGAAGTGGGTTGACTGTCTATTTTTTTTATTTTATAGTGCTTAAATTAAAAAAAAGAATGCTGTTTATTTACTCAAACTATATCCTAAAGGGATTGATGTCAATACTTTCTTTCATTTTTATGTTCCCAAATCAGTTATAAAAACAGGGTAAATGTAACACAGACAGACACACACACACACACACACACACACACAAACAACATTAGGTGTAACTTGAACGTATTCTTTAGAGTGAAGTTTGTCTTAACCCTTTAAAACAATGAAATACAAGTATTTAAACCTTTCGACTCATTGACCTTTTAACTGGTTTGATTTTCTTTCAAAAACATGGTAAAGAAGGCAATGACCATGTTGGCAAGAAATAAGTAAATTAAATTATTAAATTAGTAAATTAAGAAAATTCTTTAAAAGCTAGGAAAAGAGTCCAGAAAAATATATTTTTAATTATCATAATTACATTTACATTTTCTACAGAGCTATTGTTAGAGTTGTAGTTTTGTAGAGTTCTATTTTTTTATTTTAAACGTTCCTATTGTTTTTTTTCTGTTTTTTGTTTGTTTTTTCCTTGATTTGTTTGTTTAATTGTTGTAGTTGTTTTGTAAATTTTTAAGGTAATTTCCTTGCGATCTTTACTAATTTCTTGCTAATTTTGTGTCATTTCTTCCTGAATTGCTCATTATCAAGCCAATTCACCCAGGTTACAAAGGGTTAATATATCTTCCATAATCATTACTTTCCCCACTGAGATCAATAAGGATTTTTGTTGTCTTACACTACTATGTGTGTCTGTAAGAAACCTGCGAAGACCCAGAGATCTGTCCTAGGGTCCAGTGTGTCCATATACTATAGTACACTATAAATACTACAAATGGTACAGCTTATGTATATAAACTGATAGTTCTTACCCTTTAAATTCCTTCCAAAACATCCAAGTATGTGTGATGATGGTGTACTTTAGTGAGGAGCTGTACACCACAACCTGAGAGATTCAAGATATCCGCCACCATGCCGACCCTTCTGCTGAGTGTGTGGAGTCTCCAGTTGTCCTAAAGGCACCTGCACCTCACAGCGAGCTCCAGAATGAACTGACAAAGCAATAGCCTGAAGATTTATGGTGCATTTGCCTGCTTAAGGTTGATTTGTAACCTGTGAAGCACAAATCCTCACAGCGGGGCTTCCTTAGTACCAACAGCGAAGGTAATGGTGATCCATCAACACGCACTATAACACTCTGGGCTCTTTGGAAACATAAGCTGACTCACTGATCTGTGCGAAAAGACAGAAAACAGAGATTTCTCTAATTAACAGATTTGAGTCGACAGCATCTAATCAGGCTTTGTTACATACAGCCTCAATCTGGAGATTAGGGCCTTTATCCTTAAATTTCAAGGTAATTTGCAACTGTGAATCTAGATATTAAATACTAACAAAAATAGGAGGAAAATTAGATTTTACCCCTGGGAAATGTACAAATCAAAGTTGAAACCCTCAGTAGCTATCTTACCTTTCATGCTGAGAAAGTTGCAATTGGATATAAAACACGTAAGCGCATTATCAATTGAGTCCTCATATAGGCTAGAAGTAGAGTGAGGACTGTGCTGAACATACAGTAACTCAGACACCATTGTACCTACATCTGTATTAAAGGGCCTACACCAGCTCAACTTACAGCTCGTTGGCCAGATCTCTTGCCAGGTGGCCATTCAACCATTTTTTAATTCACAAAGAAAATACACACAGGGATTTTTCCCCACTTTTAATTTAAATAAATACAGTTCCAGAGTGCATAAAAAGCATCAAAATAGAGTTTATCAATAAAAAAAAATCTGACTCCCCTGACAGAGGTTTGGTATAAATGTCCTCAACTCCTAGAAACACCTAATCTGAGCGGGGCTGCCGCGTCAGGCCCCTGGCCTCCTGACATTTTGCAAAATTGTCCCCCTAGGGAAAAAGCAAGTTGAGTATCCCTGGCCTACACAGATAAAACCCACAGGTGTTTTTTTACTTGAGTACACCTCCTCTCAGGACTGTGTGGGCAGGTAGGAACACTGCTTGATTCTGTCACTATTGTAAGTAGGCCTACCGTTAATTTTATTTTACTGGACATCATACTTTTTAAAGGCCCTGTCCTGTAGGTGCTTTCAGTGGGCTGATCAGTCCTCTGCTCAGGCCGTAACTGGGTGGAGCTCATATAAGGTCGATGGTGGAGCTATGTAGGAGAAATCGGATCATCAAGGTCCACTAAGGACCCTGACACACCAAGCTTACAGTTGGCCGACGGTCAATGTTTGGCTGTCAGTGAGTGTCTATCATCCTAGTTATTGCGGCTTGTCCCAAACTATCAACCCTCGTCAGCTTTTTTTGGCAGCATGTTGAATCCCCATCAGAGGCTGAGGGTATACACTGATGAGTGAAATTACTCTGATTGGCAGTTCAGCTCAGTAGACAAGAGGAGAAACAGAAGCAGTAATGACCAAAGTCAAGAGGGTGTGAGATCAAAACTTGTTATATGGTAAGATTATTTTATTATCTATTTAGCTGCTTAACAGAAATGGCATGTGATTGCGTTATTGTTCAATCGCTAGGGCATAGTACATATAATTTATCTGTTAACATCAGATTATTTGTTAGTGTTCTAACTGGCTAACTATTGTCTCGAATTCGCCCCGTCAGTCTTTCAGTTTTCCCTTTTTAGTGACCTTAATGACTTTTTAATGACTTTAATGACTTGAAAAACTTTACTGACCTGGCAACCCAGCCTGACGTGCTGTGCGTCACTCGTCACTGCGCACGTTCAAGCTCAGGTTCGAAGCGTCGCTAATACAGTTGATGGGCACTGCTAACTTTGTAACTTAAAATGGATTTAACAGCTCCCAAAAAGACGAAATGTGCTTCGAAATATCTGTCCACTTGAGGTGAGACCTTCCCGTTTTCTAGCCGCTAGTCACGCCAGCAAATACCACGCGTTTTGAAAGCTATGTAGGTCTGACTTTAGTGTAGAACATGGTGGGGAAAACGACGTTAGCAAACATGCTAACTATAGCGAACACAAACAGATAACGTACCTCACAGCCCAATGTTGGCAGGTATGTGAAAGTGAATTGCGGGAACAGCAGTCAGGTAAACGTGTTATGTTCCTTTCCCAGTGTGATTTAAGCAACTGTCATATTAAGTTTAGGAAGGCTATGCTATCTGGTTAGTCTACCTCCGTCCTCTTTGCTAACGTTAGCTAGGATAGCCATCTCTGTCTGTATCATGCTCACTGTGTTCTCAATGACCTGACAGTGAAATATCACCATGTTTTACGTTTGATAAAGGACAATGGGCGACAGTATGTTTATGTTTCAAAATGTATCACAGAAAATCTTTCTGAGATCATTTTAAAGGGCCTGATGCAGCTAATAACATTAAAAGTGTTGTATCTATAATTTACAGGTGCTGTGCTCAGGCAGAGGAGATGCTGGGTCATCAGCCAGTCAGGTAGGAGGACCCTTTATCTGAATTTTGCTTAGGGTTTAAAGGAGGTCAAGGCCAGCTAATTAGGCAACATAAGTGAAAACGCCTGTGTGGGTGGAGCAATGGCTGTGAAAGGGCTACTAAACAAAAAAAAAAAACAACACTTTTTTTCCATCCTCTATTGACGAAAATCCAAGAAAACGAAATGTACTGAAAAGACTCAACATCAGAGTAAAGGATTAAATTCAAGAGCTGCCACTTACAATGACCTTAAATGAGAAAGTGAACTGTCATGACAGGTCAAATTGAGGAGCTGCAGAGAGCCAAGCTAACTTAATGTTGGCTTTACAGAGGGTGGGATGAACAAATTGAAAGAGAACATAACCTGGTGAATAACAATACACATCACATTTATCAGTTTAAAACCATTTACAGCAATATATATTTTATACTTGTCATAGTAGGAATAAAACAGCACAGGTATGCCATATAATTATAATGATTGCCCTGTTTCATTAAGTAACAGCTTCCAGCAGTCATTATTCACGTTATTAATTACACCTGTGCTTTTCCTGCTAAGTCAAAATCTCATCTTGATCCCCGGTATGTCAAGAGAGAGGATACCACTTTAATAAAACATACTTTACAAAAGGGTTTAAAAATAGTCCAGATGCACTGTAGCTCTTTTCCAGAAGGTAAGTGGTTAACCTCTCCATTGGATAGCTCGCTAAAAAGACAGAATAGACTTTTTGCAATCTGGTATCCCAAATGTTGTTTCCAATTTCCGGAGGTCATCTGAGATCAGTGTGGTGCTCAGATTTAAGTTAATTATAAGCAGGTTATTGTTTCATTCATTATTCATAACACACCAGATTTTAGAAAGAAGGCAAAAGTGTCTTGCGCCAGAAAACACGCGACAACTACAAAAACAGCAACAGATTTTAAAAACTGAAGAAAAATGAATATTTTCACATGCCATCTGTTTGAAATTCTGGAAAAGTAAAAGAGTCAAACAAGCTTGCACATGCAACATATGCATAAGAGCCTATTAACCACAATTTATGTGTGTTAATGACCAGGACAATGAAGCTTTTTTGTTTAGGTTAATTAAACAGTGGAGGCCGTAATCTGATTCTGTAGGCCGAGATGGTGGCTTTAACGTAGCTGCCATGCAGGAAAGCTTTGACCCCTGTTGCATTTGTCAAACAAGGAAATTAGCTTTAAAGTTTCTACATATATTTCAATACACTGTAAAATTGCTGCCATGATACAATTTTGTGAAGAATTATGGGAATAATATAAGACTTAATTAGTCTATGTGGAAACAATACAATACTGCATGCTTTTGTAGCAACAATTCAAGCACTTAGGTTACTGTATGTCACAACAGCACCATCACCATGAAAAAGTTATTGTAATACAAAACTTTCTTGAAAAATTATGATTTTGTGTCTCATTGAAAACGATAAAGTTTTATCAAAATAATGAGTTAATATTTCCAAATAATGACTTGGTATGTAAAAAAAAAACCAACTAGGGCAGTCTACAATACTATTTTCTAGGCTCCAGAGCGTCGCCATTAATCAGCAGTGAATAATTGGAGCTTTGTTTTGCAGGGGGGTTGACAGACACCGTGCTGACACCTTGAGTCCCAGTGCTTTGGTGACGGAGAGACCATGGGCTTCACAACATTACCGTCAGGTAGGGTCTCAGCTTCAACTGTGCAGTGAGGGAGCAACACGTTAGGATGTTTCTGTGATTTTAGGACATTTCTAGGATTCTTCTAGGATTTTTTTTAGCAAGGACCTCTGTCGGGGGTGCAAGGGATCCTCCACTGGCACTTTTTGTTTGATAAACAAGCGCTATTTTGATGCTGTTTTATGCACTTTGGCACCTTATGTATACTAAAAGTACAAAAACAATGGTGGTATCATCCTTCTAAATCACTGTGTGTGTGTGTGTGTGTGTGTGTGTGAGAGAGAGAGAGAGAGAGGGAGAGAGAGAGAGAGAGAGAGAGAGAGTGTGTGTGTGTGTGTGTGTGTGTGTGTGTGTGTGTGTGTGTGTGTGTGTGTGTGTGTGTACTGCTGGTGGAGTATCATTGCTAGCTCAGGGAGCGTGTGTGTGTGTGTGTGTGTGTCTGTGTGTGTGTGTGTGTGTGTGTGTGTGTGTGTGTGTGTGTGTGTGTGTGTGTGCGTGCGCACGCTGCTCGCCCTCCCCCTAACTCCACAACCCCTGTCCTATTCTCTCACAGGATGGCTGCCCTGCGGACTCTCTCTCTGCTGCTCTCCACCTGCCTGCTCTGGCCTGCATGTTTGGCCCTGACCCCCCCAGCTGAGCTCCCGCAGCCCCACAACCTGCCCCCCACACTGGGCTTGAACAGCAGCGATGGCAGCCTGTCTGTGGATCTTCCCATGGCTCTGAGGGTTTTCAGCGTGGACTATCACCATGTGCAGGCTCCCTTTGAGATCGTGTTGTGGATCATGCTGGCCTCACTGGCCAAGCTGGGTAAGCTTTAGCTGGTCCTCTGCTCAGACATGAGAAGCCAAGAGATGCTATGGGAGGTGGTTACATAATCCAAGTGGTTTATCAATATTGTATCATTTTCAAATTTCTTATATAATTACAATATAAAGTCACATGAGAAATAAAACTTCTCTAATCTGCAATTAAAATTAACTTAAAAAAAGTATCCCCATTCAAAGGTGTGTAAGTCTTTCCAAGATATAACGAGAAAGTGTGTGCATATTATATTATATTATATGTTCAAAAAGTGATGACATTGTTGAATACAGTTAGCATGATGTAACTTATCTTCTAACCTCCAGGTTTCCACTGGTCAGGTCGGGTCCCTGCAGTTGTTCCAGAGAGCTGCCTCCTCATCATGGTGGGCCTCCTGGTTGGAGGAGTGATCTACGGTGTTCGCCACTCGGCTCCTCCGACTCTGAGCGCTGATGCTTTCTTCCTCTTTCTGCTCCCGCCCATCGTCTTGGACGCAGGATATTTCCTGCCAGGGAGGCTGTTTTTCGAAAACCTTGGCACCATCCTTTGGTTTGTACAAAGTTCATTTTTACATGTTTGTGTGTGCGTATGTGGGTCTGTTAGCAAAAGCTGTTTTTTCTTTATCTTTTCATCATTTTTTCAGAATGAATTTCCACAGTTGGGATCAAGATTTCAATTGTGCCAAATATGTCTAAATTACAGGGAAATTTAATCCATAATTTATATAAAATACACAGCACATCTCACATTTTCCATCGAACTTATCAAGCATCAATGAATCCCTCAAACATTAGATAAAAATACATATTCTTGTCAGGGAAATATAATTAATCACTTTAAAGCTACTTATCACACAGGCAGCATCTTAGTACACAAGATCGGTCTTGGTCTCAAGACAACTTTTTGAAGGTCTCCATCTCATCTCAGAATCGACCGCATTTTCACTTGGTAGTGTTCTCAAACAGAGAGGACCCTGGATTTTACTTCAAGACCACAACTGCAGGGATATCACTAAATTACCTGTGCAAAAATGGAGTGCTGAATAAAGATGATCAAGTTGATTTCAGCTCCTTGGTGTTTATTTGCTCATAGAATTCTGACATAAATTCACAGCTGCAATGCTTTTTGATTATTTTATCAAGACATTTATCACTAAACACTCACACATTTACAGTATCCATCGTAATAAAAGAGGTGAATGAAGAGGAATCTTCATTTGTTTTCTGTGGATGTTGTTATTTTATTTTATTTTAAATGTGTCATGCAGTGTGGTCTTGGTCAAGGTCCAAGACTCAGGTCCAGCAGCGTACGATAAGTGACAGTCTTACTAAATAACTTATTAAATAAAACTAGAAATACGTTAACGTCATGTCTTGATCTTGATGTAATTTCGCAAGACTTTGGTGATCCCCTGCATTTCACTCTGGTGCTATCACCGGGTCAAAATGTGTCAAAATCTTTGGGTTATGACATTTGAAAAACTACCGGCATTTCAATCAGCCTCAACTCTCATTTTTGTTAAGCACTAATTAGTAAACATTAACATGCTAACTCAGTAAACGGGAATGGAACATGGAACATTTTTTCGTCATTTATATCATTGTTTTGGTTTTTATGGCTCAGCTAAGCTGCTGATTGTGTGTACATCTCCAGGTATGCGGTGCTGGGAACCTTATGGAACGTTTTGGGCATCGGCCTGTCTCTGTACGGTGTGTGTCTGCTGGCCCACAGCTCTCTGGGAGACGTCTCTCTGCTCCACTGCCTGCTGTTTGGCTCTCTGATCGCTGCCGTCGACCCCGTGGCCGTGCTCTCTGTCTTCCAGGAGATGCATGTTAACGAGCAGCTGCACATCTTGGTGTTTGGAGAGTCGCTGCTCAATGACGCCGTTACTGTGGTGAGGGGCGAGATGGTCACCAGGTAGCGTGAAAATAAAATATCTTATTTTGTGCATAATACATCTCTCTTTTCCTCCCAGGTGCTCTACAAGCTGTTTGAGTCCTTCCTCCGTCTGCCGTCAGTGTCGGGACTGGATGTGTTGCTGGGGGGCTGCCGGGTGGTGGTGGTGGGTCTCGGTGGCCTGTTTGTAGGCCTCTTCTTTGGCCTGGTTGCGGCCCTCACCTCACGTTTCACCTCCAGAGCCCAGGTCATTGCCCCACTCTTTGTCTTCCTCTACTCCTACCTGTCCTACCTGACCTCAGAGATGCTTCACCTCTCTGGTATCATGGCGTGAGTGCTGCCGTGTCTTAAACCAAAAGACCTTCATTTGTAAATGTTTAGCTTGGTAAAATCTAATTATATCTTTTAAATTTTTTTTTTTAAACCTTTCTGTAGCATTGTGACCTGTGCGGTGACCATGAAGCAGTATGTGGAGGCTAATGTGTCCGAGCGCAGCAACACCAGCATCCAGTACTTCCTGAAGATGTGGAGCAGCGTGAGTGAAACCCTCATCTTCATCTTTCTGGGCGTGTCCACAATACAGGACGTCCACATGTGGAGCTGGCCCTTCGTCTGCTCCACGCTGCTGCTCTGCCTCGTCTGGAGGGCCACAGGTTGCTTTAAAAATCTTCACATTTCACATGTCAACCGGCACACTAGGGCTGTCAATGCCAATGCATTCATCGCGATGCATTTAATGTCTGTAATAAACGCGTAATTTGTTTTCAAATCGCCATAATCGTCAGACTACTTTCCTGTCTTTAAGAGGCTGTGCCAGAATGAGTTTTGAAGTAAAAGCGATGATACTGGTATAATAACAAAACTAGAATTCCTGATGAATGACTGGAACCACCAGGTCATGTTCAATTTTTAGTGATGGAAATGTGGCATGGTCATTTCACAGGGGTCCCTTGACCCCTGACCTCTAGATATCTAAATGAAAATGGGTTCTTTGGGTAACCATGAGCCTCTTCTTTACAGACATGTCCACGTTATGCCAGACCCATGCAGTTTTTTTTTTTGCTGTCATTTGATTCCTAATCAAGACAGTCTGGTAATAATTGCGTCATCTTTTCAGTATGGATTTCAGAAACTCTTATGAAAAGCAAAATAATGGAATTAAAAACATAATTAAAAATGCAATTAATAGTGATTAGCGATTGAAATTCTGCAGTTAATCACGATTTAAATTTAATTGTTTGACAGCCCTACAATGTACCAGTCATGTTCTGGTCAGGAGCTTCATAAACAGTTGTCATTTAGTGGAATCAACACATCTCCCTCCTCTGAAGGCGTCCTCCTGCTGACTGCTGTGGTGAACAAGCTCCGGAGGAACACTGTGACCTTTCGAGATCAGTTCATTATCGCCTACGGAGGCCTGAGAGGGGCAATCTGCTTCTCCCTCGTCTTCCTGATCGATGACTTCCCAAAGAAAAGACTCTTCATCACAACTACCATCGTGGTGATCCTCTTCACTGTCTTTGTACAGGTGGGAGTGCGATGTCACTTCATGAGAGACCACTTCCTCTATTGTCACAGTCTAGTTTTTATGCTTCCATGCCGGAGATAGCCATGGCTGGAGGCATTGTGTTTTCAGTTTCTCCGTCTGTCTCATACGCCTAAATTCAATATCTCAAGAACATCGAGCACAATTCAGCACAAAACAATTAACTTTTTTTGAATTTGGTGATCAAAGTCAAAGCTCAAAGTCACTGTGACCCCTCAAAACATGTTTTTGGCCATAATTCAAGAATTTATATGCTAATTATGAAAAATATTACACAGAAGTAAGAGGATTACATTATAAAGTGATGAGATTTTATATTTAAAAGGTCAAAGGTCAACCTCACTGTGACATCATAACATTCTATAAAAACAACTCTTCTGCCATTATTCAACACCATAACTCAGGAGCAGAAGTGGAGACATTTGGTCAGATACTGAATTGGTGACCTTAATCTTGGGTGTCCACTTTGAAACTGTGCTGATTGAAGAGATCTTCTGTGCTGCCGGGGGAAATACTTGTGTGAAGTATCCATGTTTGTACTGACATGGAAGTAAACTGTGAGTGTAACTGGAAACATGAAAACAAATTAAGACAAATAATCAACAGACTATAACAAAACAAAATGAGAAAACAGAAAAAAACAAAAATAAAAAAGTACGCCTGATCTTACATAGTCAGGTAAACAGAGCACAGGTAGATAGAGTGAGACATTCATAGATAACAATTATTAATCTTTATTTAGTCAATAAATGGGCTCCATATGCTCAAAAAATCAATTTGGATGCTTTTGTGTTTTAGAACTCTATTCTTCATTTTTATGATTCTGATCATTTTTTGTTGAGCCATTTCTGAGAGCAGGAGGGTGTAAAACATTTCCATCTGGTTGGAATCATCTTCTTGGCAGCTACTATCCTCAGCATCAGTGCTCCTTAGATTTAGAGTTCAAAACAGACTCTGAACATCCAAAGAGTGGCTGTCTTAGGTCAGCAGAAATATTCCTTCCATAGACCACTGAAGTATTTTACACCAGTATTCATGTAATTCATGACAAAGCCAGAGAAGATGTATTGGTTTTATTTGTTGTGCTTTGTCTTGTTTCCAGGGGATGACCATTAAGCCTCTGGTAGAGCTGCTGGATGTAAAGAGGAAGAAGAGAGCTCTGCCTACTGTCAGCGAGGAGATCCACAGCAGGGTGAGAGATGACAACTTTTACCAACATGTACTGTATATGTGTTACTAGTGTGGTAAATTTCAGGTGTCATTTGTCACTAAATGATAATAATGTCTTCAATACATCATTTATTCTTGTGCAGCATACTTACACCTCAGCTGTTTTCATAGTAATAAAGAGAGCATGAGGATATTTATTAATGCATTTTCTTTTCATTTATGTGACATTATCTCAGTGTAACAAGGTGAAATGCTTTAACTGTTAAACATGACATCCCTTTTCATGTTCAAAGTTCTTTGTTATAAAAAGGAGTCTTTCATGTTGCACTGGTGTCATGGCCTCTGTGTGTGAACACAGGTCTTTTTCACTTTCATCTGTGAAAATGAAAATAATAGGGATAATTCAGCACAGAATCTGTTTTCTGGTTATACTTTCTTAATAGATATGCAGCATGCCGGGATGGATACCCACTCTGAAATAAGACACTGAAATGATACATAGAGGAATAATATGATCTATGGAAGCTATACTCACATCATGTCTCCTCTTAGCTCATTGATCACCTGCTGGCAGGAATAGAAGATGTGGTTGGCTACTGGGGACAACACTACTGGAAAGACAAGTTAGTTTTTCTTGTTTTAAGTTTATTTCACCTTCTGCATGTGCTTCCCTGAACAGTTTTCCATGTCCATAAAAATAAGACCTAAAATGACCAGTAGGTGGCAGCAAATACCTCATGGAAAAGTTTTTGAATATTTTTTTCAGTCAGGACTCTGAATAATGTCAAGTGGTTACTGTAATGTATTTTATGTGTGTGTGTGAGGTTTGAGCAGTTCAACAGGAAGTACCTCCGTCGTTTCCTGATCCGTGAGGATCACCAGGCTCGCTCCAGCATCCTCAGAGTTTACCAGGAGTTGGAGAGAAGGGAGCAGAGGGGAGACGAAGAGGCGCCGCCACTGTGAGGATACATGTTTTATGTCCATGTGTCTTGTAGCGAGGCTCAGGGATCTTAAAAACTTAATTGACAGAGCTCCATTGAATCCAAAACACTATTGTCATTACCAAAATAATAATCTGTGCTACTTCCGTGTTTTTTTAAAGAATAGCAAGTTTTAACACAAGTTTTTGAGCAGTATTTGCATCTGATGAAAGTCGAAAGTTAGGGAATATCTCCACCTACCCTGACAATTACCAGTTTTCTTCTTAATTAAAACCCCAATCGTGCCACTGAAAACTGACTCACTGTCAGTTCCGCAACATCGTTTTTGGCTGAATGGATGTTAATGTTCACCCCCGTTCCTTTCAGAGTGGACCCTCGCTCCCACAGCCGTCCCCTCTTACCAGAGGAGATGGACAGCATCAGGCGGATCCTGTCCAGAAACCTTCAAAACTTCAACAACAAGGTAAATTCACAGCTTTGAGTTGTGTACCTTTTGTTTACATGAAAAAAATCACTAAAGGCACAGTATCTACTTTTCATGTATTTATGTATGAGTTGTCACTCCAGCAGACACCCGCCTACAGCAGACACACTTTGCACCAGGACGCCACCACGGACAGAACGAGGAAGCCTCTTTACAGACACCAGAGTCTGGGAGAGAGATACACGTATAATACACAGGTACTGCATCCAAACACAAGTCATTCTGTCTCATTTTCTGCATTTTTTTTAATCATTCTGCAAGCTAGTGAAAATGTCAACAAATGAGGTGAGATCATTCTGTTAGGTTAAGTCTACATCCTGCTGAGGACAACCTGAAATTCATCAGAAAAATTGAAAAACATAAATAATTTTATCCTCAGCCTCATGCTTTGTGAGCAAATGTCTTAAGATGCCTTCATGAAATAACAATATGTTCTGACTGTTAATGAATGCAGTAAATAGAAATGAAAGGAAGAGGACTTTTTTTTTAAATTGAAACTTTTTTAAATTGAAAATAGAACCTAGTGTCACTATTTTGAAACAAGGCATGCTAGTAGATCATTATTTGTGTTCAGAAAATGACGCTCACTTAATCAAAGAAAATTACTGATTGCTGATTGAGTTTCATTTATTCATTACTTAGTTTGAACTTGCAGCGTTTGTACTTCCTCTGTGACAGGGGGAGGATGGAGAGTTCAATGGCTGTCGCAGAGTGAGAGCAGGACTCAGCAGGTCTCACACAGGTAAAAAGTAAAAGACATAAATATAAAAAAAAACACATATTAGACCAAATATGCAGTTTTTCCTTCAGGTTTACGACTTCTGTCCTAGACTTAGGTCCCAAGGATATGCATGTATTTATGCATGTTATGTTTCTTTGTTTGTGTGTATCTAAGATACTGCTGTGGGATAGGACAGTCTCTGGTAAATGGATGACAGGAAGACTGTTTTTGTAATGACATATTATTATGTCTGCACACAATTTAAGTTTTGTCTTTCCACTCTTCTGCTTTCTCTTGAACTTGCAGTCCTCACTAAAACAGTGTTAGAATATAGAGGCTTAGCATCAGATTGTCCCTCGTCTCTTGTGTCGGGGAGAAGTGAAGTACGTGTCATTAACTGAGTGGTTTATCTACATTATGATTAGCTTGCTCGTAGTTACATTCATATTTGCATAGTGATTCAAGTAGTTAGTTATTACTTTTTTGACTTTTTGTGCTTAGATAACTTTAAAACTATTAACAATTGTGGGCCACGAAAGCTAAGTAATGATTTTTGTTTTTTATTTTACCATTGCTTCTCTACTTCTATTAAACCCTGTTTGACGATAATCAGTCATCATTCATACTGATTATTGCGATTTATTGTTCAAAGTAGTTGTTGTTTGCTCTTTTAGAGATTACCTAGCTAAAGTGAGTAATCCTGCTTTGTATCATCCCAACACCTGGATTCTAGTTTCGGAAGGCACCTGTCTGACTGATCAAGACATTATCATCCCAAAACCAAAGCTGACATCCCTGCACTTCCACATGAATAGAGTGCTTCAGGATTTTTTTTCTGTAGGCTAACACAGAAGTTAGTGTCTCCCTTGTTTCCTTGTCAAAGAAGCCCAGGGGATTTTTTCATTGGATTTTGGATTATTGCTTAAGATAAGATCTGCAGCAAAGAAACATTTCTGATACTGACACGTTTTGTTCAGCAAAAACACAAAGGATTACCACTTCTAGGATTTTTGAAACCTAAATGTAAACACCCCAAATTAAAAGCTAATGTTAGGCTATAAACGAACTACTTTATGGTCACATGACTTAATGTCACCATCACAACCAGGCTGTAAGCCGTGTTCAGCTTGATGACATCCTGTAGTCTCATTTAGCCACTTGTTAGCAACTGCCTCTCTTTAAGACACATAAAAGGTTCAAAGTTCACGAAGAGGTTATTTACTGGCGTATTTGATGTCATAGATCAAAACGTCTCAACAAAAGTCTCTTCAGCTTGTGTTAACCACAGACCTTATGTCAGGCATCTAACCAAAAATTCAGTAAACTTTGAGATGAGGGAATCAGGGGTGCTAAGATGTTAACTCATTACCAGGTTTCCAGGACTCATTCGTGGAGCACTCTATGGTGGGGTATTTTATTTTTTGGTTTTATGTTTGACCTGTGAACAAGAGGGAGGCTTTTTTTGCTGTAATGTGATGTTTTTGTATTATATTTTGTTATAATTTTGCATCACATATACAATTTCAATTTTATAATTTTTTACAAAGTACTTTGAACAACTTTTCTTGAGTTAACCAAATTATATTTCTCCCTGAGGTTGCTTTGCTGTAGTTCAGCTTCTTCAACGGGGGAAGTCATTGTTAGCTTGCAAAGCTATGCGTTCAAAGTGGCCTTCCCAACGCTCTTATCTCTCTCTACCTCCTGACCTTTGACCCTGACAGCAATAGTGCGACTGTTCTGACTTTGTGGGCCTGGAGCTCACTGCAGCATCTCTTCTCTCGTCAGTGTGCGCCCTGAGCCCGAGGCCCATCCTGCAGGACTCATCAGTCCCAGCAGCTTCGGCTCACACCGGTGGGCCGGTGGATCCACAACCTTCAGCTGCCAGAGAGGAGCAGGTCTCTCCACAACATCAAGCACCTGCGGGAAGAGCCCCGAAGAAACAACTCAGCTTTGTCTTGGAGAGCGAGAAGCAGCCATGAAGGCGGACTGTGAGAGAGACAGAAAAACCAGGAGGAGAAACCAGTGAACTCAGTGTGCTCAGTCATTTCAGAATGGCTCCATAAAGTGATAAGTACCTCATATTTATTTAGCCATAGAGTTTTGGGTTTCAAGACTTGATGAAAGGTTGTTGCAATTTCATGGATACCTTCCAATTAAAACTTTTTAAAAGGATTACATAAGTCACCTCCTGGCTTTATCATTTTGACTGTTTGCCAGCTACATTAAAGCTTTGCTCCGTGTTTCACCTCGTGAGCACCTTTAGTGGAGGTTTGAGGGTCATTTGCATCTTTAGTCTAATTCATTTTCAAAGTGGTGCTCCAAGAGTAGCACCTACTTTAGAAATACCTTGCAGTCATAAATGCTGATACTCGCTGTCCACATTATACACACAAGCCATTCCTGCCTCTCCTTGTTTCTTTTATAAATACGCAGCACACCCGCCGGTAATTTGACGAGGACAAGCTTACTGCTTCCTAAAATAACTCTTGTCCCCCCCGCCTGACCCCCTCAGTTACAGGAGCCTCTTCTCCCCACTGCTCCCAGCATGCCAGGGAGTGGCCGGAACAGCCCGACTGTTTTCTTTAGGACGGGGCTGCAGAGTGGACACCAGCGAGGAGCTGAGGACTAACTGACCTGCAGACTGAGAGCTGAGGAGTGAAGGAGGTTTTAGGCTGGAGTTATGAGGGTGGGAGCTGCGACCTTGGCTGGGGGGATATTTGGGATAGTAGGGACTCTGTGTTTCTTTGTTGCCTTTGCTACAGACTACTGGCTGGTGGCCAGTGACGACTGTGGACCGTATACATGGCCGACAAAAACAACTCTGATTACAGATGCCAATGGGACTGAGGTAGGACAGATACATGTGTGCACACATTCACAAACACAAACACATACATTGAATACAAACCCCACTGCTTACTGTCAGAGTTAGTCAGTGAGCTCCTGCTAAACAAATGTAGATAATAAGCAGTATATTATAAATTATATAATATTATAATAAAAAGCAGTATATTAATTTAATTACCGAAACATCACATGTGAGAACCACAAAAAGATGAATGTGGAACCTGATCAGATGTCGTGTAAACGCTGGTGTGCACGCTATGCCACTACAGGATATTTAAAGAAGTACCAAAATAATTTGGACTTGCAGATCAGAGAAACATATATAAACAAGAATGAATGCAAAACAAGCTACCAGGAGGTCAAGACATCCTGACTGTTTTTTTAATTTTAGTTGAATCAAGCTTCAAAAACACTGGATCCTACACTTCCCATAATGCATCCAGTGGCACCTTTTTGTCACACCCTTTATGTCTGATAAACGCAAGCGTTTCTGATTTTTAAATAACAGTGTGAACAGCAGTGTGAATTCTGATCTTTTCAATTTATATTTGGGCCACTGCCATATGTGGTCCTAAATTGGATACATGTAAGATTTTTTTTCAGTGCAGCCAAAGTCTGAACCGTCAATCAGAATTAATGCAGCTTTTACATCACTGTAGTGTCTTGTTTGGAGAGGTGATAAAAAAATGTGGCAATAAGTAGAAAATTCTGAATGAAATCAGTTTCAGTGAAGTCATCCAGGACACGATTCCACCTCCATAATTCCCACCTCTAATTAAACGTTTGTCATCGTTATCAGCTGCTGATGAGTATCACGTGTTGTTTTTGACTGTGACCAGTTCACACTAGAATCTGATATTGGCCACATTTAAAAATCAAAGTGAACAGCCAAACAAAAAAATGGATCTGAGCAGAAAATCCCAGCTGAGCATTAAGTATTGTTGTGTGAATGCCACCTATGTCTGGTAAACCCTAATGTTTTCCAAACATCATTTTGTAAAGCAGGCTTTTTATTCAACCCAATCGGCAGAATAAATGTTGGCATTTCTGCAAACCACGGACACGTTACATTTGCACGTTATTATGCATCTCTATCTTTTGAAACTTAACATTTCAGTAATAATGTGGTGAATGTCTGGTGAGGTTTAGGCATGAAAAACCACATGGTTATGGTTTGGTAAAGATCATGTTTTGGCTCAAATTACCCAGTTTTGTGGGCAAAGTCCCAGCAGGAAAAGCAACGATATCTCGATGAAAAGTTACCACTTTTTGTACCTAAGAAGCTGATTGAAACACAGTAATGACTCGCTAAATTACAACTGGTTTTGTTGTTTGTTGGTCCAAAACAGTGGTCTGCAGCTTGACGGACATACAGTACATGCTCATATGCTACATAACTGTAAAATTGTTTATATGATACATATGAACTGTGCAAATATAACATATCCACAGTCGAAACGGACAGTGCCAACATTGTCTTTTGGTTACTGGACTGATTTTGTTTACAAGACAGGGAATTTACTGCAGTATTGGCTCTGTGAGGCTTAACTTGGGTACAGCAGCGCTTTGGGTGAAATGCTAATATTAGCATGCTAACAAAATTAAAACACAGCGACGTCATGATATCATCAGGATTATCATTCAGACTAGACAAAGCTCCTGCAGAGCCATCACACAGTGTAGTACTCCACAGCTGACCATCATGTGTAAACTCAGTGGACTTCCCCTTTAATTTCCCCGTTTATTCTTCCATGCCACATTTGTGAGAAAGTCCACAAAATGCAAAGTAAGGGATATATTTATAAAAGCCGATCCCTCGGTGAACTCCTCCCAACCGCCACAGCACAACAAAGTCTTTCATTTTCAATAAAAGAGGATGATTAAAGTTGCTGTGTGTTATTCAGCACCATCAATCATGTTTTTGACAAGCAAATGGAGAGTATCACTCATGCGTGTTTCATAAGTTCCCCTTGAAAACCTCACAGACTAGCGGGCCATAATCAGAACCAGGTTTGATGCCGTGGCTCCGCTGGAGTACAGAATCACACAGAGCGGCTAACAGACACGTGATGACAGAGCTGACACACATTAGGGTCCATCCATCTTCAGACATTCAGTGTCCGTCTCTCTGTTTGTGCGCTGATGTCAATCTGTCTCTTTTTCTCGTTTAGATCCAGTCAGTGGAAACCGTCACTGCCTCTCCTCCACCTCTCACTCTGCACCACGAGGGCTTCTTCTGGAGATGTGTGTTTCAGGTGGAGCCCACTACACATGCAGTCCTGGCCACTCTCTTCAGTATGTACGCCTTCTACGGCGGCAAAAAGTTTTTGTTGGGGTTTGTCCAGTGTGGTTGCATGTCTCTTGCTCGGCAGTGTGGTCTGCTTGACACGCTCACAAATGCAGCAAAGACAAATGTCTATAATTTGGATATTTGACAGAAAATATACAGGAGGAAGAATGTGTTGGCATTTATTTCAGTTTGTGGGGTGTTTTTTTTTGCTTTTCTCTAAATTTTGCTTGTGTGGGTTTTTTAGAACCACGTTGTTGTTTTTGTGTGTGTGTGTGTGTGTGTGTGTGTGTGTGTGTGTGTGTGTGTGTGTGTGTGTGTGTGTGTGTGTGTGTGTGTGTGTGTGTGTGTGTGTGTGTGTGTGGTTTTTTTTTTACCCTTTTGAGCCTTAAAGACTTTTTCTTTCTCATGTAGCAAACCAACCAGAATCCAAGGTCTGTATCCATGGTTACCTCTTCCCTTTGCCTGTCGCACTTGGACAGGTGCCTCATCCAAGTTATGATACTGCAGCAGGTAACTCACTCAACACACCCACACAGACAGGTGAAACATCTGAACACATGGAGCTAAAATAACACTGGAAGTGCAGATGCTTCTGTGCAGGGTATGCATGGTTTGATGAAAGTGATGCTATGGTGTAGATGTTTGACTAAATTCCAACTCCAATGCAATCATAAAAACATCAAATGAGGTCATATCTCTGGGTGGTTTATTGCTTTGGTGGTTTCACAGATTTGTAATCAACACCAAGATATGCTGAAGCTGTTCTGGAGGTGTTGGCCTTACACCCAAATATGTACATACACACCCACAAGCATATTTTTTTTTTTTTTTTTTTTTTTTTTTTTACAATCACTCACACACATAAACACAAATTCAGAACATTTCACTAAAAGGAAACTCAGTAGAACAGTAGCTTAGCTAGTAGCTCTACACCAAGTTTACTCAGACTGCCAGACGCCGCTGTGCAACAACAGGATCCCGCTTGCAAATTCACGTTACTGCATACAAATCTATGTGCACCAGAGTGCTTCATCCTGAAGTGTTGCAACTGTCTCCACTTCCCATCATTACTGGTATGCATTGTTTTTGTGCAAAACTGGGCTGGCGAATGCTTGTCGTGTCGTTCATTCTTCATTCTTCTTGTAAAGGCTTTAAAGCTCATTATGTTAAATATGTGTTCAAAAAGTCACTGCACCCGGCCAAGAAATAGTCTGGCATACAGCTCTCTTTGAAACCACAATTTGTTGCCACACTTCAGATTTTGTATATATTTAAAAGAACAAATATGTTGTAGTAAGTTCATTTACCAGGCTTGATAGGCACTCATTATTTTTAGAGCTATTTTCTCCCGCTTCTAGTCTGAAAGAGATGCTAACCATCTCCTGGCTGTAGCTTCATAAGGTATTTAAAAATAGACTATAATATATGAAATATGAGAGTTAGGCTATCACTATTCTCATGTAATTGTTATTTCGCAAAATGTCAAGCTATTTCTCCAACTGTAGAATGTCATTTCCCCTCAGGTTGGCCAAACTTGCAAAAAGCTAAAAAAAAAAAAAATAATACTGTCAACATGACCTCAGTGATAATTGTGGCCCGGGTGCAAACACTCACTTGCCGTGCTATATTTATGTATATGGATGAGTAGGTGCTCTGATTGTGGCTTGGTCGGATTTCTTGCAGTGTTTCGGGGTTTCTGGACCGTGCTGTTAGTCCTCGGCCTGGTCGCAGCTCTAACTGGAGGCCTCCTCTTGGTCTGCGGCGTCCCCTTCATCAGCCACAGACTGTACAAGCTGGGCGGTGCTTTCCTCATCATTGCTGGTAAATATAGTCTGTGTTCATGAGAGGAGTTCATAACCGTGGTGTCTGTCTGCAGCGTGAAATACAGTGCCAGGGGAGTAGGTGAATGCACAGACACAAACACATGTTGCAGCCAGCGCTGCTGTCAGCTGTCCATACCTGTCACATGACAAACACACGGAGCAGCAGATGTCACTCTGCAGGACTGTCGCTATAACAACAGCATGTTTAAACACTGCTGCCGTGGTAACAGTAGAGATGAGTAGGAGCTGCATTCCTCTGGTGTTACTCACAGCAGTGATATCTGTGTCTCTCTGATACTCTGCAAATCACATTCCCCAGCCTGCTTGATCCTGTTCATGCTGCTGCTCTACGTTCTGTGGATGGAGGTGATGGAGGTGAAGCGTTACGTCCTGCAGGAGAGAGGAGAGGCGTGCCCACATGCACAGGTTTCAGTGCTCTACGGGCTGTCGTTCATGGTGGCGGCTGCCGGCGTGCCTCTGGAGCTCATCTCTGGGATGGTCTTCATGCTGGTGGGCCGTGCGCTGTACAGCAGCAAGTGAGCTCGCCGTGTTGCCTGTAGGGGAAGAAAGGACTGACCTTTTTATGTCCTGCACTGGGACTCATCAGCACAGTTGTGGGATGTACATTCTGTTATGGAAAGACATGATCAGTATTACAGCACCACCATTTGGATGCCAAGCATAGGATGCAGTCAGAGACACTCATTTTCAGTTTTCTATAACTTGCTTTGCTTTATTTAAATAAAAACCTAACCCTAATTACTACAGAATAATAATACCACCATTAAAGAGTACACGTTATGGGATTAATGTGGTGTGATATGGATATGATACTGATATTAAAGGTCTACTTTAGGATTAGTTACTCATCCAGTGATATGATGAATTTATGAGGAAAATTTTGTTTTTCTCGCACGCCTCTGGACAACAAAGCATCCAAAACCAGGAAAAATTCTTGATTAATTGAAGTCATTTGGGTCCATGTTTGACAACAACACTATATCCAAACATCCATTTATAAACTTTACAGACTCTTGCAGTTCAATACAAGTCTTTTTTATCGAGTCGTATAGTCATTTTTCCTCACTGAACACAGGAGTTGTGTGTGAGTTTGTACACAAGGGTTTTGATATAATTTAGCTTTTAAACACAGGCCCATTTGACTTCAACTCATCAAAAATTTTCTTTATTTTTTTGTTCTTTGTTCACCTTTGAGGTCATAAACTGCATATAAAAACGGATAGCACATCTAATTTTCCTCCTACTGTACAAAAGCTGTTAATATATTCAGGATTCGGCTGTGCCATCTTGTGCTGGTGATGTCATTGGAAACCAGAGTACGTTGTCGCGATCTCAGCAGTATCAAGTTTTCACCCATACAAACGTCCAGCCAATCGCAAGCATCGCCACTGAGCCAGAGCACAGTGATTGTTAAAAAAACTGTCAATCATAATTTCAGCATAATGAAAACTGCCTAAAATGAAAGAAACCGAAAATGTATTTGATGTGTACTTTGAGTTTTTAGTTTGGCCCATGTCCCATCTGCTAATATGGAGTGGGCGGGGTTTATGAACTGCACTGCCGCCAGCCACATTGGGGGGCTGGCTGCATTGGTTTCTTCACAGATACAAAGTAACACAGGTTCAGGAATTGATACACAAGTAATCATTTCAGGGGTGAAGTATTCCTTTAAGTAGCAACATATGATGTGACAGGACATTTCTCTAAAAGTGTGAATACAAATATTTCCTCCACTCAGTTTCACCCTACCATCATACTACTGATAGCTTTATTTTGTTTTATTTTATTTTATTTTTTAATTAAAGCTGCAAATGATGAGGCCATAGAGTAGAAGGTGAGAAATGTCTAGTTGTTTGAATTTAAATACTTCACTCGGCTTCATCCTACCATCATACTACTGGTAGCTTTATTTTATTTTATTTTATTTTTTTATCAATTAATTATTTATTTTCTTACTAAAGCTGCAAACGATGAGGCCATAGAGTGGAAGGTGAGAAATGTATGGGTGAACCAGCTGCGTCCCCTGTCCTGATTTTGGCACACGATCAAAGTAGGCTAGCTGGAGCGAGGAGTGAGGTGGGAGGGAGGAACGGCTGGATGGACTGGAGACAGAAATGGTGAGTTTGGATCGAGGGCGGGGATGGAGCTGGAGAGGGGTGCATATAGGAGGGGATAGAGAGAGAATTGATGCGTGTATGGGGGCACAAGGGGGTTTTGAGAAATGAACAGCTGTTTGTGGGCTTGGTTGGTGTACAGCAGGCCGGCCACCTGCCTCCTTCACCACAATCACATTTCACTCCCTCATTGAAATCTTTCTGCTTTCTCTGCTCTGCCTCACACTGTTATTTGTCTCTGTCCCACCCAACATGTGTCCAGAAACTTTCAATTCAGGAATTCAGAAAACACCCCGCCCATTTATTGACTCACACATACATAACGGCCTGCACAATTATGACTGTTTTTATTTTCCCTGGGTGTTATCGAAATAGGACGTGATTGTATCATAACTGCTTCAATATTAGATCATCCTGATTTTTTATTGGTCTGAATGGGCGGCGTGTGGAAACAAGCGGGTGGACTCTCAGTCACACATATCCACTTTCATCTGCTCCACTGTGGAACAGGAGAGGTGGTGGGGGGGGGGCATGTTTGCTTCAAAGACCTCACTGATCAAACACATAGAAACACACATTCAATCACACACATACGTACACACATGCTGTGATCAAACTGTCCAGAACGTTAATTATTGAAATATTCTGTATTTTTAACTGCACATGCACTGCTGACCCTGATCTGACTTATGTACATGGAAGACGCTGTGTCAGAGTGTAATGCTCTGATTTAGCACCACAGCCACCGAATGCTAAAGGTCAGCTGAGTTTACTGTGTTGTGTGTGATACCAGAGGCTCCAACTTTGGTACATTGTATTCTTTTACATGATTGTTATTGGTAATTTAATATGTCATTTTATTTACATTTATTATGGTAATCGTCACAGATTTGTCTGCCTTGCAAGAATAGTTTTAATATTTTGACGCTTTCATGATAAAGTATACTCTTATTCTTCTTAAGTGTTTAAATAAATGTGTTTCAATAAAATAAAAAAATAAAAAAAATAAAAGTCTATAAACGTCTACAAGAGCTCCTCTTTGTTCTTATAAGAAGGGAAATCTCATATGTGAGTTGTAATCTGATAACATTTCAACCACAGGAAAACACTCCACTCCTGATCTGAAGGAGCCTTCAGGCAGTGAGACAGATTTAAAAAGAAAGAGAAAAAAAAGAGATAAAAAGAAGAAAACGCAAATATTCATCTGAAGAATCTGAGGTATGCCACTGAAATAGCAGCAGAGCTGATTGAGAGATAAATCTGCAGTTTAAAGATACAGAAAAAAAATTCAGCAACATACAAGAGGGATTGTTTTAAATATCTGTCTCTGAAATTACTGCCATCTTACCAAAAAATGTGACAAATAGAATGTGGTTTGTGCTTCACTTAAATGGCATTTAAAAAAAACTCATCATTGTCTGAATTGCCACTTCCAGTAGCCGTGCGGGTGTCGAAGTGCGATGAGTAATGTTACTCTCCTGGTAAAATGGGTAAAATGGAAGATTTGATTCAGATTTAGGTAGGGGAAAATTTACATTTACTAAATGAATGAATGAATGTAAGGTGAGTGAGAAAATATTGTTTGTTGTGATTTGGGTGAACTGACCCTTTAAGTTGTTAAAAGCATCTGCTGGCTGAACGGTAAAAGTAAAAGATTATTCAAAAGATCATATTATGCAAAAAGCAGGAGATGAAGCAACAATAACCAGAAAAGGCCCCATGTTCTGACTGTGTACATGAGTTCACTTCAGCTAGACAATTGTAGTTAAAAACCCTAAAACGAAATTTTGTTTTGAGAATTACTGTTGGGTTTGAATAAAGGTCCTAAAAGTGTCGGCTGACGTATGAGCACTGAAAGGAGTTGTAGTGTCAGTTGAACTGTCGACACGAAAAGGAGTTGAATTGTCAGTTGCTGTTGAGACACTGAGCGGTGAACTGCAGGTGGTAATATTTAGCGCAACACACACTGGTCACATGAGTGGCTCGGTGGTTAGCACTGTTGCCTCACAGAGGAGGTGTTGAATGAGCCTTGAGTTCTGTCTGCTCAGTTTGATTTTCTCTTCATGCAGCCATGCGACTGCCAAAATAAGACCACTGACAGCCACTGGCAGCAGCTCAGTCAAAGCTAAAGCATGATGTATAGTCACAAATAGGCCAGCGGTGGTAAATGAGATGCCAATGATGCGCCTGTCGCTGACATTCCTTGTAACTCACAATTATTACTTGGGACTATTTTATCCACTACATGGCACACAGTCCTGGATGCTTCTCATTGCAGAATTTAAGGAGCAATGCACAGCTGCCTCTTTCACAGAGATATGAAGTTTATCGGCATAGAACTGCCAAAGCAATGTTGGCTTGGGGAATAGTTATTCTTAGTGATGAGGCTAAAATGTTTGTACTGAGGGTGGGTAGGTTAATTCTCAGGAGCATTAACGTGGTCAACAGATATCATTGTTAGGGCTCAGTTTTTTCCCCTCCTGTCGCCTCACAAAGAAACTCTGCAACACAGGAAACCCCTCTGAAGTCTTCTTGTCCCCCCAGAACTCAGCCAAGCCTCCGCCCCCCTCCAGAAACTTACTTTGTTAAATAAATAACTTTTTTGTTGCAACTTATCTGTTTCCATATCTCTGTCTGCATGGTGGTCCAGCTGAAAAACTCTAAATGACAATCATAGAGATCTGCCATTTAGATGTTTTCTGCATTTGGTGAAATATTGGCTTGTGTGAGAAAAGGTCAGAGGTCACGTTAATCCTTAGAATTATTATTTGGGCCCCTTGACTATTCAGAGCAAAATTCCCCATACTTAGAGACAGGTCACCCAAAAATCAAAAACATATTTTATCTCTTACCCGTTGTGCTGTTCATTAATGTAAGTTGTTGTGGAGCGAGTGGTGGAGATTACAGCCATAGAGATGTCTGTGTTTTCTCCTGAACTGAAACTAGATAGCACTCAGCCACAAAAAAAAGTGACAAAACTCAACAGCAATGCTTTTTTCCCCAGAAACCAGGTTACTCAAGACATTGAGCAGTTTCATGTAGGAACTATTTTCTTTCAATGGTATCACTGCCCTAAAGGACGTGTGCATATATTATTGGACAAGCTGAGGCTCCTTCTGCTGAGCTGTAACATTAGCTAACTCGGTGCCAGGTGAGCGACCAGTAGATACACGATTCCTTCTGCGCAGTGATACATGCATTAAACTGCTCACAACAAGGTCTGTGGATTATCTTAAGTAACCAGGTCATGATTTCCGGAAAGAGACATGGCAGATGAGTTTTTCAAATGTACATTTTTGGTGCATTGAGCCCCCGCAAGCCGAGTGCCATCTGGTTCCATTAGATTGCAGAGTAAGCAAATATCTCTACAGCCGATATCTCCAACACTCTGCAACTCACACCAAAACAGTCTACATTAATAAGTAGCACTACGGGTAATAGGAAAAATATGCATTATTGATTTGGGGGTGAACTGTCCCTTTAATCCTTACATCTCATGGGGTGAGAAGTCAATGTGGCCATTACCTGATACCATCCGAGGAGGAAAGTCATGGTCCAGATCCTGAGTTATCTGGGTACTTTTGCAGAGTTTGCAAATACCTAAAATCTAGAAGACACATTGATGGCCAATTACATGTTATGGTCTTTAATTCATGAAAATTGTACTCTTTCCGAACATTTGACTGATCAATAGTTGGTAACTGGTCCGCTTGGCTGTGGCTGAACTGCCACAATCAGCCAGCAGGGGGCTCTCCAGCTCTCCTCTTTGAGAACAACATCTCCCATGGATGGATGGACAGAAGGAGAAAAATACAGGGAGCCGCGAGTGGAAAAGGAGAGAAAAGTGAAGGAAAGGAAAGGAAGCAATTACTGAGCAGAGTATCAAGCTAGAACCTCAGCTTGTTCAGTGACTGCAGCTCTTTCTAATCATAGTTAATTAACTCTTATGTCTCCTCCCCTGTCATCCACAACAATGGAAACACACTATCACTTCATTTAAGGAAGAAATAATCTTGCACTTGAAGTGTCAGCAATTATGGCGTTATAATATTATGCATATGGCAGAGTGAGCATCATGTGAATAAAGACATGACATGATAATAAAGTAATGAATGGTCTGCAAATTAACCCCAACAGACCCAAAGAGCATACGTCTTGTTGATTAGGGGTAATGAGTGTGTGCTGGATGTAGATCTGTGTTTCCAAGCATGGCTGCATTATTCGCTGCTAATTTCCAGTGTTTGCTAAAGGTCCCGTGTATGTGATGTGTCAGACAGCAAACAGCGGGATGTGGTCTCACACTAGGTAGGGAAAATTAACCCTACGTGGACCCCCTCACCCCTCGGTCCCCCAGAGCACCTGGACTGAATTCTGGTGGGCTCTAATCCAGTCAAAGGGGGGAGGGGGGTACACTTGGTGAGAGCTCTTTACGTCCTTTCTCTAACCCCTTAACTCTACTAGTGAGCCGATTACCTGCTCTGTGTGTGTGTGAACCCCAGTCTGCTGGGCCCCGAGCATGGCTTGAAAAAAAGAAAATGTGTGTGTGTGTGTGTGTGTGTGTGTGTGTGTGCTCCTGAGACGGCCAGACGGACACAGTTTCTCCCAGATAAAGGTTTTTGTCCTGTCAAAAAATGACTGATAATAAGAGCTGATATGAGAGAATAGCAAGCCTTATGGCATCACTCTTTGCTTTTTTTCTTTCTTTTGTACACCCCAAATCCCCAGAAACAGCCTCGGCACCCCCCTAACACACAGACACACACAGACACACACACACACACACACACACCACTAATCTGTACTGGGGGTTAGTTGAGGTAGAGAGAGAGCAGGTGGAGGAATAAAGAGGAGTTTCAGTGTGTTTCTTTTTCTGTTTTTGTATAAATAACTAGTACAGTCTTATTAAAGACATCCCTCTCCTTAAACACACACACACACACACACACGCACACACACACACACACACACACACACACACACACACACACATACGCATGCAAGCACACTGTTCATGCAGACAGATTATGTCTCAGACAGTCAGAGCTCCTGCCTTCAATTAACCTCACAAAGACAGGATCACTTACACACACATCTCATGATAGCAGGAGGGAAACAGTAAAGAGGTGTGTGTGTATGTGTGTGCGTGTGTGGCTGATGAGTATACAGTTGGACTCGCCTACAGAGCAGGACATGATACAACAGTATCTCATTAGTGGAGGACATTATGTCATTTACTCTGTCTTCTGAGAGAGGGTGCAAACATTCCTGTGTATTGTCCACATTGTTCAAACCACTGAATAGCACATTCACCAGCTGTTGTTTCTGCTGCTATAAAACAGTGTGTGTAGTCTTAAGAAAGTAAATACTGCAGGTAAAGTAAATGAAATCAGCTTGGCAGGGAAATTCAATGGACTGGTGAGGTGAGGTTCAGATAGCGGCGATGCCAAAGGGCTGCAGAACTGGCAAGGTGCTGCTCTGTGTTTGGATTTATTGGCACTCACCACACTAGGCGGAAGCTGCTGCTGCTGAAAACTTGTTTAAAACAGTGATCATAAAATACAGCGTACAGTTTTCATAGCTTCCGTCTTTATATTTATTTTCGAAAATGATTTTGCTGTAAATGTTAGCATATTGTGTGCTTTTGGCCTATACTACATGTTTTTCCATTTAGGAACTGAAGTCATTTGGTCAAAGCGAAGGCCTCAGTATGATGCTGACAAAGTGCTTGTCAGACCATTTCACAACATCTCAAATCAACTTTCTTACAGTGGGATCGGGGGACCATTTTAGTAGCTTTCTTCAAACACAAAATCTGATAAGCACGGCCACTCTATGCTGTGATTGGCCAGGTCCGCACAGGGTGTGAATGTAAGGTTATCTGCAGATGGATGTAAAGCAGTTTTTGCTGTGTGTTTGCGTTTTAGCCCTGGCACACACACTACTAGTACCTGGGTAGGACACACACACACACACACACACACACAAATTACTGTTTACATGCACTGTTCACTCTTGGAGCTGTCTGGCAAACAAACCAAATCCAGTGCAGATACAGTACAATCCATTTGAACAACAAATAAAGAAATAAAAAAAAAAAAACAAAGAGCTTAACACAGAGACAGGCATGAAGAGCTCTGCGTGGACAGACAGAGCAGAGGAGACACTGCTTTGGGCTTGTGTCTCAACCATCCCTTTTCTTCTTCTCTACTGTATGTCTTTATTTTCCTTTAACATCCCCCCTACACACACACACACACACACACACACACACCACTCCTCCCCCCGACTTCTTTCATTTCTGCTGAAGGAGAGGAAGAGGAGACAGAGGAGAGAGGAGGGGGTTGCGATTAGTTTCAGGGTTCCAGCCCACTTGATTGGCAGCTGGCAGCATATGGAGCTGTGAGGAAGGTTTGCCCACGCTCACTTCTGAGGAAACAAATATTTGCCTGAAGGGTAGAGAGAGAGAGAGGGAGAGAAAAAAAATATTAATTAGTTTGCAGACGCACCAAGAGATAAAAGTCGGCAAGACGTATCCATCAAACGGCTGCAGAGTTAGCTGCAAAATGGAAATTTTCCCCAAGTTGACAGATCCAGTAGGCTGCCGGCAGAGCTGAGGGGAAGAACACATGCGCGCTGGGAAAGCACTGAGGTGCACAACACAAGAGCCCACCGTGCAGTCTACATTAACATCTGTGCATACGTTAACATATTCTGAGTGGAATTAACATTTAGGCATGCATCTTCCACGCTTGAGAAACATTTCACTAGCCCCTGCAATTATTTCTTAATTATCGTCTTCGCATCCAAACAGAGTTGCACGGCGATAAAAATCGACACATATGCAACACATCAGATGCACTCGAGGTAAACATACAGATGCCAGACAGGATGTGTTTGCCGTCACATTATGGTTCCAAATCAACAACATTGAGACTGTGAGAGAAGACATCATAAATTTAGATTTTATATCTGCTCTTCGACTTTGGCCCTTTAACTCCTAAATTTCATGGACAACAGGGCTCAACAGGGTACTAGCAGCATGTCAGTAACTGTTGAGAGTTATATATGTTGGGAAATAGGACAATTATGTTTGATAAATATTATTTCCAAGATGCAAAATTTAATATAGGCTATGTCATGCCTGTGGATCAAGTACAGAGCTGGAGTGGGTTAACAAGGGTTAACAAGGTTAGTAAAACTGGAGACAGCGAGCCTGCACTTTAAAGTCAAATTTAAAAAGACAAGAGCTACAGCTACACATACAGCTCTGAAGCTCAGTAATTAGCATTTTGTTTATTTGTTTAAACCGTACATAAAGAAAAAGCAAAACCAGCTGTTTATATAAATAAAGTAAAAATGTCAAGAATTAAGTCAAACTGTCAGTATTAGTGCCAGACATAAGACAAATTAAATTAGAGGAGGGTTTTTCTTTTTTTGAAAGAATGTCAAAAATAATAGATAAAATAAATTGATATGTCGAAATCTGCTCCTTTGGTCCATCACATTGTGTCTTGTGATACCGAATTTCCTCTCTTTATTGCACGCAGGTGTAACCATTGATACCCTTACATCTGTCCAATACCAGATATTTCAATTTGCGCAGATGCAGCCACCTTTTCCAAATTGATGTGGTTTCTCCTTCTAAACAGATGCAATTTACAGTACAGTCTTGTCAAAATCTTTATACTTATTACCACACTGTGTTTTATGCACTAAAAGAAAAAGCATTTATTTGTTACTGAAACCAATTCTGAAGTACAATTTTTTTAGACTTCATTCTCAACATTTTGAGATTGTTCTTGAAATGAAAAAAATATAAATAATTAAAAACATCTCAACTTTATTTTCAGAATGCAAAATATTTTAAAAAATCCTCATCCTCTTGTTTTTTTCCACTTGCCCTGATACTCTTCTGTAAGTATGGGAACTTCAGTTGATGATTATTTCTTCACTGGCAACAGTCTGTCATGGTGACTGCGTGCAGCTTTTCTGAGTCCTGTTGTCATCTGTCTGTCCTGGTAGGGAAGGATCCTTCCTCGGTTGCTCCTCTAGGTTTTTCTTCCATTTTATTCCCCATGTTACAGTTTTTTGGGGGGGAGTTTTTCCGTATCTGTTGAGAGGGTCCAATAACAGAGTTTTATATGTTGTAAAGCCCTCTGAGGCAACTTGAGATTTGTGGTATTGGTTTATATGAACAAAACAGAGTTGAATTATGAGGTTGCTATTCGAAGACCAATCCCAAAGACTGTTCTCACCAGCGGTACAGTAGGCTGTGTGGCAGCCCGTGCTGTTGTTGCATTGAAGAACACAGCAATAAACAGTTACCAAGAAACATCTTCAACATGATCTTTTCCTAAACAACTTGTCGTCTTTACATTTCAGTTTGGAGCCACTGAATTCACTAATCAGGACCAAAGGAAAAAAAAAACACATGAAAGAGACTCGCTTTGCTTTGATACATGCCGTTCAAACACTGACCATGGGATTATGCAGCACTGATAAGGTAATTAACAGACTATGATAGTGTAATTAAGCAACATCTGAGAAGAAAGGCTGTTGGAGTGGCGTGTTGGTGTGGGCGCACATCAAAGCCCGTGGCACTGCTTTAAAGGCAGACTGGCTGTGCAGAACATTTGCTTTAGCGCGGTTCCTCTGCTAAGGTTTCCACGAGGAAAGAAAGAGAAGCTTGTTGTGCCATTGAGAATTAGCTGACAACACCATATAACATCATTGTGATGGAAATCAAATGCTTTTTTTTTTTTTTTTTGGAGCAATTCAGTTGTGTAAAATGGACGGAGATCATATCGAGGGAACACAGAGGCGGTAACTGATAGCTCCATTGTTAGAGAGCCAAATGGTGTCTCTCTCTATCAGTGCTCAGTCTCTACAGATTCCACTGAATAAATGGAAGTTGCATGAATTCACTTAGGTATTTACCTTGCTTTGCTTTATTGAGAATGCATCTTTGTGGGGTTCGTCGTCAGGCCTTGCAGAGCGCACTCCCTCCGTTTCCCTCGCCCCCTCTCCCTCTGTGTGCACTGAACCAGCACAAATTCGGTTTTATTGTATTTGTTTGTTTATTTACTCTTATCTCTTTTCCATTTCAGAGGCTTCCTATCAGAGACCTGCAAACCTCAGAAGCCGAGTGGCAGGGGAGCCGTGGGTTTACATTTGTGTGTATGTGCAGGGGTGTGTGTGTGTGTGTGTTTCAGGGGATTGGTTTAAAATTAAAATACAAATAGAAGGAAACATTGGAATCATCACTTTTGTTATCGCCAGCTATATGGTTTATAGCTCCCACTGTTAACAAACTCCTCCAGGGTGATGAAACAGAAAGCGCTGAAATGTACTCACTTCATGACTCAGAGAATATCTTTTAAGTAATATTATAAACACTTGGCAAGGCTGCAATGGGTGTGAAACTCGTTTTAGGCATTAGGTGAGAAAAAACATTATTACATCCAACAATAAAGCGCTCTGCCTCTGATGAGGACGTTCACAGAGTTGCTTAACATTTTATTCTGAGCCAAGACTGGAGGAATTACAAGGAATAACACCTGATCCTACGAATCACTACCTACAGATAACTGATCAGCCTCAAATTCCTATTGCACCAAGATGGGTAATCACAGTGTCAAATTTGACAAGTTGATCTTTCTTAAAATAATCTTTAAAACCAATTGGCTTGAAAAGGGGAAATATATAACTATAATTAATGATTTAGCATTAAGTTTACTGGAAATGTATTTACTTAATTTTGTGAAGTTGTTGCAACTTAAAAATGACAAGTGAAACGACCTTGTTTTTGATAAGTGTTCGCAACTTCAGTAAACCAAGTTAATCTGACTTAACTTGATTATGACAAAGAGCATTTTGAATGGGCGATGGTGTAGCCCATCTGTGAATAAAATCACGCTGATTGGCAGCTCAACTCAGTGCATGAGAAGAGAAACGAAAGTGAGGAAAGTTTTAAAAAACAGCTAAAGTCAAATGGGCACAAGATCAAAACAAACTTTATATATGGTAAGGTTATTATTTTACCCACTGAGCATTTAACTGTTTGTAATAGCTTCTGTTGTTGTTTGCTAGATATTTTCAAAATGTCGATGAAACACAATTGTGAGATGACTGTTTCCAGTGAGGGATGTTACGCTACTTCTCCTCTGGCAATAAGTCGTCATTATTTCCAATTGAAGGCGACATGGGTGTGTTATGCGAGCGATAATGGAAAGACGAGCTCCTTTTACATGGCAACGGCCATGTATGATCGATTTCTGGGAGGTGATAGTCCATGATTTCACAGGGGAATTGTAGATTCAGAACTTCCACATGATCCGCTCAACTTTTGAAGAGTTATGCGATGCAATAACACTCTTGTAGCACCTGCTGCAACAAGGTGGAGGGGGACAATTCCTACCAACAAGCATATAGCCATAGCGTCATATGACTTTCAAAAGTGAAAAAAGTATTTCCATCGCAGTTTTGCAAGATATGGCTTTTTCGAATCGCCTGAAACACCACCTCATGCGAGTGTAAAAACGTTTATTCGATAAATGGGAGTTTTTTCGATAAATGGGAGTTTTTTCGAATTTTTTTCCATTATGCATTGATATCTTATATTGGCCATTTCAATTTGCGCAATTTGAGGGTTAATGGAAACCCCCTTATAGTTGGCCTTTGGCTGTCGTCTTTGCAATGTGTTTAAGTGTAACTTTTTGACAACAGTTGACTTTCGTCACCACTAGTTCTTAAATTTAAAGTTGGGTGTGTCCGAGCCTATAGACCATTCGGCTGTCCCAATTTTGTTGCATTTTCTTAAAATTGAGTTCCTCAAAAGTGATAAATCATGACAATCGTGCATCTTAAACTTTACTTTACCCTTAGAAATTTCAGTGTGAGACCAGAGTTTTCTAATGTTCTCATTTTGGAGAAAACTTTGAAAACTATCTGTGTCTGCTTTATGACTTATCTTAGTGTGGGCTGAGGGGCAGAGCAAAAAAAAAAAGATGCATTTTTAAATGTGTCCACATTAACATCACGGTTATGGACTAAAGTCAACAGTATACTCCAAAACAAAACTGCAATTGGTATGCTTTTATACAGATGAATTCAAATACCACTCTACTGGCTGCAGCTCCAGGTGTGCTCGGTTGATGGTGTCCGTGCCAAAGACGAAGCTTGTGAGTCACAGTGGGAGCATGCTGGAGTGCAAAGTTAACTTTTAAACCAGTTTCACTCGATGAAGATGAAGCTAAAATTCAACCCAAGAGGAAATCACATAATATTGTTGAAATGTGGGTCTTCTTCTCTGTCTTAACCAGCCCATTTTTCTTCTGCACACAGATTTGATTTTACTTGGAGCGCACTCATATACTGGCGGTTTAAGACAGTGCAGTAAAGAAGCATAAAGTCCCATCAATCACTGCCTCATTACCACCATCACCACCGACGTCCTCGCCAGTCACCCCAAGTACTTAAGTGTGTGTGTGTGTGTGTGTGTGTGTGTGTGTGTGTGTGTGTGTGTGAGTCTCTGGTCCACTCAGGAGGAGAGAGCGAGCGATCTCGCCAGGATCTGAACTGCCTCTTTGATCTCCCAAAGCCAAACAGAGGGAGAGAGACGCTCGCCCCTCACAGAGAGGATTAAATATCCCTGAGTCGGGACATCACAACTCCCTCTCACCACCACCCCCTTCCCTCCATCCCTCTTTCCTCCGCTCCCTTCCTCCTCCCGTCTACCCTGGTTATCACTGAGTCTCCAGAGGGGCTGCAGGGAAAGGAGAGCAAGCGCGGAAGAGAGGAGGAGAAAAGAAAGTAAAGAAGAGACTGTGCGGTTTTAGAAGCCAAGAGGACATCTGGGTCCATGAGGACTTTGACTGTTTCACCCACACAGGGTCAAAGTCTTGATAGGTCACCGCTCTGCCCCGGGGCTCTCTCTCTCTCTCTCCCTGTGTGTATGTGTGTTAAGTTGTCATAAAGAAGAGGATTTGTTTAAGAGAGTGGAGTGGAGGGGATGGAGGGATGTTGAAACAGCCAGATGAAAGAGTGCAGGAGGTCTGAGCTGTTGTGCTAACCCCCGTACACTCAGAGGTGCCCCAAGTAACTTCCGCCCTACACAAACCTCTGAGAAATTCTTTTATTAAAGGGTTTCCTTTAAGAGGGTTTGGTCCAGACAAACAGAGAACATGTGATTTACACTGTGTTTGAACAGGATATCATTTCTTCTATACTGTTAAAGCTCATGTACATTTCTAAGCAGGACCACTTTCACTCTGAGTGTCTTCATGTTTCTTTTTTATTTGTTCGATCTCTGTGTGAAGGGTTAATGCGGGTGATGTTTTGGCAAGATATCACATGGTGACAGATACACTATCTTTTATCAACATGGCAATGGAAAAAAAGAGGTGGTAGTCATATTAGCTCTGAAACTACAGTTAGAGCAGTCTTTGGCACTGGGAAAATTTGTGAGAAAGCCAAGCCAGTCCTCCAAGAAAAAAAGGCCTGAGGCTTTTGGTTTTATTAAAAGATACTGCTGCTGATTTTTCAAAAAGTGTTAGTGTTGAGATTATAGGCACTGAGAGTCATTGCACTGATTCTAAACTTTTCTTTGAGCTTTGATCAAACATTCATAGACAATGGCTGTGATCAATTTTTCCGTAGATCGTATGATGGACTAACATTTTGAAGCCTCGACTTTGGCATTTTGGCTATCACCATCTTTGTTGAAGTGACCATATTTAGACAAGTGGGTGGAGCTGACAGAACTTGAGGACACAGACATGGTTGCAATTTGTCAATAACAATGTAGCCACACCCTAAAACATACCCTGTCTGCACTTTGTTCATTTTACTCTAAAAGGGACCATAATTTACAAACATGACCGTCATGCTGTATTGAAGAAGATGTAACACTAACACCTGAAACCATGGCAGTTTAGCTTTGAACAGCACCAGTGACAGCAGCTCACTCAGTGTAACAAAGTCAGCTCAGCCATCTGGTGTTAAATATCATTTTGCGCATATAGTGAAATGCTGTTGTTACAAATACTGTATATAAACAGTACTACACTCAGATACAAATTGCTGATCAGAAGTGGAGTGAACAAACCGCTCAATATTCATTCACCAATAATAATTAAAAGTTAAATTCATATCACGCATGTATTACTACATGACTTACACACCACTCTTATCTGTGTCAAAGGAAAACAGCCTACATCAGCCCTCGGTGTTCCTTATCTTGCTAATTATTTAAGCCAATTACGTCTTATACAGCGGAGCTTAAATGCAAAACAAGGATGAAAAAACTTGTAAAAAGCAACCAGGAGATCTTGTGCATGGGCTGCTGTTACAAACCACCATAGACTATGCAGTCTATGCAAACCACACATGGCAGAGTAGGTGATACAGGGAAAAGTCAAAGTTGTCCATGGAATGGTGCCTATTGTGCCAGTCTGTTTGGAGGACATAAGTCACAATTTCAGCCAACCTAAAAAAAAAAAGGCAGTACACTTAAGCAATGTAACCTCATAACAACACTTAAAGTGAAAACAAACAGACACAGTGTGCTATTTATTTATTTATTTTCAGCCACTTTATTTATTTTGAGCAAAGAGAGGCAGCGATGAACTGAATTGAGAAAGTGAGACAAAAAGAGAAAGTTTTCATGGAGGCAGAGTGGTTGACATCCATTTTAGAGAGACAGAGGTGGTCCTCATGAGAAAAAAGACTCTTGTCCATTGGGAGAAAAAGAGGGACTAAGTTGATGTTACTCTAAAATGTCCTGGGAAGATGAATAGGGTCAACAAACTGTGAAAATGTAATGTGGGATTTCCCAAACGCTGGTTTCTTTTATTCATGATCTATAGGGATGCACGATATCGTCACGTCATCAGTACCAGCTGATACTGGCTTTAAAATTAATCAACCAACATGCTAATTTCTGCTGATATCATGACTGGACTTACACCTTATTGACAAAGTAAGGATGTACAAAACATCTACCCTGCTTTGAAGTTTTTTTCCTTTTTTTGCACAATGAATGAATGTTACATACATCGAAAAAGCACTGTATGTTATGTCTCCATCTGCTGGTGGGCCATCACAATAAGAGTATGCATAATATGATGTTAGTTCCACTACAGAGGAGACTTGATTATCACTAAAATTAGGTGGGGATAATAGTTGATATCTAAGTGTATATATATGTTCTCTTCATCACCTCTCTCCACGGCATTTCAATTCAATTTCTCTAAAGTACCTCTAGGGCAACTAAAGAGGGTAACACAATATTGAACAGTCTGTTACATTATTTCAGCTCAAACCATGAGCTTCTCCTAACTTTAAGTAAGATATGTTTTTTTTCTTTTTAAAAACTTAACCAACTTTTCGTTATTGTTTTGTTATAATTTTTTTTCTGTGGCTTTTTATGCCTTTAATTTGTAAGAAATTGTAGACTTGAAAGGGGGAGAGAGACGGGGCCACATGCAGCAAAGGGCCGAGGCCAGAATCAAACCTGTGGCCACTGCGGCGAGGACATAACCTCTGTGCATGCGGCACCTGCTCTATCCACAGAGCCAGTGGGATATTGTGAGATTTGTGTTAGTTAATAGTTTACACTGTCAGTGAGTTGGCGGTTGCATTTAATTACTATACATTCCAATGACATGGTATTGAGAGTGAGATAAATAAATAAATGATGAATTACAAACAAATGAAATAAATGATTTTACATGGAAATGCTCTGTGTCTTTAAATTTGGTGAATTTGCCACAATATCAGTTCAGTTTTTTTAGGAAAATTAATGAAAACCCCCAAGTTGCATAAATGGTCTTATAAAAGGACTATAGATAATGAAAGTTATATGCAGCGATATGGGCTCGAATCACATGACTTGGAACTCATACCAGTCTAGAGTGTTATTTAAAAAGTGTGCCATGAATTGATTCATTTTATGTAATAACTTAATTTGACTTGAACGAATGTTTACTCCCAGTAATCCGACACTTAATCCCTCAGATTCACATTGTTTGAACCAATCTGACAGCATCCAATTAAGCTACAAGACAGAACCATAAAGACCTAACATTACATTACTGATCACTGATGAGAAAAAAATGGTACCATGTATTTTGTAGTGAATATGTATTGAAAATCCAAAAAACATATTTAAAAGAAACAAAAAGAAAGAAAAAAGGAAAAATGGCACCAAAGATTGGCTGATTTTGTTCACATAAAAAACTGAGCAGTGTATAACCCGCACTAAAAAACGTAATATGAATAAGTCTTTAAAATGCATAAACAAGTAATTAAAATGCATAAATGTTTAAACAAGAAATGAAAACGTTGTAATAGTCCTTTAATGGGAACAATTAAAAGTCTGCCTACAGAAATGGTGACGCTTCCCCTTTAAGAGCCTGATGCACCTTAACACCGGAACACGGAGCCGAGAGCGGAAGAAAAGCGGTGAAATTAATGATTCAAATACTTTATAAAGAGTTTATTTAGAGTCTGTGAAACAATAGTTATCATGTCGGGGTTCGTGCGGACCTTATCTCAATAAAACACGACGATTTTCGGTGAGTTTTAACTCGTCTAATTGAAACTTTGCTTGTGATGCGCTTTGCCTCTAACGAACGAAGAATGCTAGCAAAGAGTTAAAGTAACGGTGTGTATGACCAAAAACACCACAAACTGTTCAGCACTCAGCATCTTCGGTTTGTTAAGGAGACCGTGTGTGAGGCTATGCGTGTTAAGCTGAAAATATTGAGTTTCATGTGAAACTGGAGAGTAGTTGAAGTTTCGCCATGTTAGGCCTATGTTGACAAAGTAGTGTTACTCCGCCATGTTTAGCCTTGTTAACAGCAGCGCAGTAATTTTGCAACAAGCTGTGATTGTAAAGCATTATTGAGTCTATTTACACTGACAAAGTGATTTATTTTCTTCATTACTTTCTTAAGGTCACGGTTTTTATGCACTCGTTTGAAGTTTGGATGTACAGTAAAGATTTCTTCATGGTGTGTGTGTGTGTGGGAGGTCACACACACACACACACACACACACACACTACGGGAAACAAGATGGCGAGTCAAACCTAAAGGACGAGGTTTCTATAATACAACCATGGCTTCTAGAGACACTGCTGCATCATCCCAGTGAGAGGATCTGCGTCACATGGATGGACTAAACTCACTGCCAGAGAGGTAGGAGCATTTAAATGTAACTTTTTTTTCCTTGAACTGAACTGATTTGGTTATACGGCTGGATTTTTGAACAGAACTGAATTGGAAACCTAATTAAACTCTTGAAGCTGCTGCATCATACAACATAGACACACTTATAAAAACAGCAGTTCCTCCTAAAATTAATAAGTAAAAATTAATAAAACTGTAACATAACCACATAAAATTAGCCACTTTCAAAAGGTTAATAAAAACGGTAATAAATAGTCAGGTTGCAGTATTCTGGTCCCTGAGTCAATGTGACTTATTGTTGTGTGGTACGTTGATGGAGGATGGCATGAATGAGTTTTTGTACGGCTTTGGCATTCTGAACTTTGGGCCTGAACAGCTGAAACTCAGGGTTCAGGATGTGTGTTGGGTCGTTTTGTGTCTTCTGTGCCTCCTTAAGCACAGATTCCTCATATAGAAGCTGAAGATAATGAAATTTTGACAATGATTTTCATGGCTGTTTGTGTAAGGCATGTAAGTGTACTCTTTAGCTGTGCCAACAGGTTGCCATACCACGCCTGAGTGCCATATAGTGAAACATTTGGCTTTGTGATATTGATCTGTACCTGTGAAAGAGAAAAAAGAGTTAATTCAAGAAAATAAGAAAATCAAAGTAGAGACAATCTAAAATACCTAACCTAAACCTAAAATAATATAGTTACTTAAAGACTGGTTTAATCGAAAATAACATTAACTACCTAATTTAAAGGGATCATCCCGTCAAGATGGACAATCTGAAGTAAGGTATAGTTTCAACAGATTTCAAAGAAACTATAAGAGGAAAAAAAGGGAGTTCTTCTTACCTTTTGTGAATTTTACCTAAATTTTGTTACCTGCAGGATAATCAATCTGTTGATTGACGGTCATTTACAGTGTTTTACCTTGTCATAGTTCATAGGGCCGGCTTATGCATATAAAGTATATGGTTTATTGTCTGTTTTTACACTGCCCCATTCAAACCCAGAAGAGGTCCAGTTTATTTTAGGTTTTATTTTTATCCAGCTTTATTGTTGTTGTTGGTTGATACAACCGATATGAGTGTGCAACAAGAAATGAAGAACAGTATGTAAAACGTGCAGATCGAAAATTACAGGTGGAGACACAACAACCTTCAACCTTGTTTAACATTTAAAGTTGCAAAGAAATGGGTAAATGTTTTATCAAAATGGCAGTAATAGTTTGAACAGTGAGGGAGGCCTTCGGCTGCCAGGAGAAAACCACCCTTTGAATGCATTTCCATCCCCTTTCATTTTTTAATTCTACAATTCTTGCAAAATCTTCAACTCTGCCTGAATCCTTTTGTGTGAGTGTGTACGCATTCAGACATTTGTCTGTGTGTGTGTGTGTGTGTGTGTGTGTGTGTGTGTTCCTGGACTATTACCTCCAGCTGAACAGAGGCGAAGGTCAGTGCTCTCTGCGAGGGGTTAATACAATCACCATTACGGCTTCCTGCTGCTGTGCCGGGGCTTAGGAGGCAGGGTGCGGAGGAGGAGGGGGGGCAGGGAAGGAGTGGGATGAGAGAGCCAGCGAGGGCAGACAGAGAAAGGGGCAACTCTGACATGACAGTGACAAATTGCCTTGTATTTATTCAAATAGTGTAATGTGATCTTTTGGCTGTTGTAATGCGTGTTTTCAGTGTTTGACCTTGCTGATGAGTTAATACTAACGAGCTCGTAAAGACGAGAAGGCAAGGTGAGAGAATGAAGTGAGTGGACGCTCGGCTGACAAGAACAATATTCAAATAGACTCGCATATAAACATAAATCTGAAAACAGATGTCTATCAAGCCAGTTGATCTCATAGTCCATCACTTTTATTTTATTCTTAATCAAATTTTTAAACATTTATACTCACGGACTAAGTTACCAAGACTTTAGACATCTACCTTTTGTACAGTCAATTAGATAACACATATTAGATAAACATATTTTAAGATATTTCTAAGAGGCTGCATCTTCAACAGCCAATATTTATTTTACACATGTGCTGTAGGTTTAACACAACATCCTGTAGTAAGTGTGGCTTATATCTTCCACTCAATAATAAAGTGCCAAAGGAACCCTGTGGAAACAAAAACTTAAATTTCAAGTTATATTCACTCTGATCATTCTCTATAAGCATCTAGAGAGTCTAGAGAACAACACAAATGACCAATCATAGTTCCTCATGTGATAACTTTGTAGCTTTGCTTGTTCTTAATGTGTAGCTGATATGCATTTTTAAGGAAGCACATGTCAGCTATGGTGTACCTCGCTTAAAGCCTTGATAAGCCTTGATAACACTGATAAAGCAGCAAACACCTATTTGCTATGTAAATATATAGTGGAGTAAAGGCATGCTGTGCAGAAAATCAAGTCAGATTACCTCTATATGTGTTGTAATCCAAGCTTCACTGATCTTCACTGATCAGCTATTATCATCCATGCACCTGTGAGTCCCTCCCTTCACGTCCTTTTGGCTAGCTAATTGCTGTCATTTAGCATTACGCTTCTGCGGCGCTTACCACTGATAGGGCCGTCCCAGCCCATGATAGCAGAACAGCATCATTGTGGAAGTGTCACATCCGCCTAAAGGCAACCAACCTGGTGTTACCACTGTTAGCTCTGTTAGCCCTTGTGCAGTTGTTAGCACTGTTAGCCCCATTATCCATGTGTGCTTGTGATGTCAGAGTTGAGAGCTGTGTGCCAATCTCGTACAGTACCTTTAGTATTATTGTAGTAGTTTGAATGAAGTGTGTTTTCCGATTTAACGAGTTAATGTAGCAGTTATAGTAGTCTTGGTGCGGTAAAAGGGGAGGGGCGGCTGACTCCTGAAAGGTGATGGGAAGTCTCTTGAGCTTAGCTAACATAAGTTGCTGAATACCAGTGAATCCCTCCAGGAATTGTTTAACTACCACATACTGTTTTCTGTGTCTACACGTTTTAAAAACCAAATATGCTACAAGTGGGTGTGAAAGCTTCAGCGGTGTTGAGGGCTGAATAAAATAAAGTAAGGCAAACTGTAATGTAATGCAATTACTTTTTCAGCGAGTAGTTAGTGATGAGTTGGCTATTTGACTTTTTTCAAGTGGCCTAACACTGTTAGGTGTTTGTAAAAAGAAAAAATTGCCACATAACACTTTTCTTGTTTTATTTTTGTCAATTAAATCTAGCTATAATAAATGCAGAGAACATGTAGCCAGTGTGAAGTGATAAAAAGAACTGATACTGGCTACAACTGAAAGGAAAGTGTCTCTATATAAAAGACAAGAAGACAGACCACTTTGTCAAACTCTGTGACGTAACATTCAGACATACAGTATTTTGGTGGACAGACTAAACAGCCAAAGCTGAAAACGGTGGACGTAGCCTCCGCTGGTTCTCTTCACTTTGCCCTCTGGATTATTGACACAGACACCTGCAGGGATCCAGGAAGTCGACACACACCAATGAACACAGCCAACACACACATACACTTACACACGGAGCCAGCACGCTGCGGGATGAGTCATGGATAGCTGAGGTCAGTGCAAAGATCTGGGGACATTAGTGAGGAGAGAGGGGAAGCACCTGCTCCGACAGGCCTGAGGGAGAGAGGAGTATATGGGTAGATGTTGATGGAAAACTTTTTGATGGTAAAACTTCCATTATATTGCAAGTGTTATCTGCTCTCAGCGTAACATCAGTTAAACCTCTGTGTCTTGAAACCCATCCGCATATAAGCCTTGTCAGACTGCAAGCCCAGATACGTTTTTTGGCATATCCAGATTGATTTGTGAAAGTCTGGACAGCAAAAACACACAAAAAGTGCCATTTTTGTAAATCTGATCTAAACTTTATTTAGAGGTGGTTTGAAATGCGATTTCAATCGGATATCTAAAATATTTCCCGGTCCAGATGCTCTGGCTGCTCAGATCGGAATTCAAAGTGTCTTTTGTGTCACTCCTAACACGAAACACACACAATGCCAAATCCAGAGTGACAGAAGTGCTGAGCAGAATCTACGCTGCTACTAACAGATGCTAGTGGATGAGTTTTTTTGTGCCGTGGGAAAGGGGCTTAAGTCACTTCATGCTTCTTGGTTGCATAACTATACTATCTCAAAATGCCATGTGTGAAGCATTCAAGATGGATTGAAAACTGGATGACCTTTAGGACACCTAAAAACAGTGTTTTATAGACTATGTAAGTTTATTTTGAAAAAGGCTGCATTCATCTAACTAGTAGTGTTTATTTCCTGTAAAAAGGAAGTGTGCATGTTACAACTGTACTGATGCAGGTATAAAACACATTTGCCTTGAGATGACATGTTGCACAAAAGTTAGTCTCAGTCATGCTTTATTTAGGAACTACATGTTCTCCTCTTAATCCCTGATTAACAGTTAGTTCCTTACTTATTCCCCAGTAACTACTCAGGAATTTCTGTACAATATGTAAAGTATTTTGTTCCTCTCAGTAGAACAAAATGTTTCCCCTTTTTCTTTAACGTCCTTCTCTTCCCTGTCCTCTCTTTTTCTCTCTGCTCTCTCTTCTTGGTGAAGCCTTATCAGTGCTCCAGGGACTAACTGACATTCACACAGACGCTAATGACACCACAGGATTCGAGGCGCTTCGCTCTCCGCTCTCCCCTCTCGCCTCTCTCCCCTCTCTCCTCTCTCTCCCTATCTGTTTCTCCCTTTCTCATTCTTGCTACTTTTCCTCTTGTTCTCTCTTCCTGGGCAATTAGACAGAGGGAGAAGTCCCAGTTGGCTCGCGGTGGTAATCAAACATCTTTTTCTTGTCCATTTAACACTGGGATTAATTTCCTACAAGGTTAATTAAAGAGGCCCATCAGACAGAACTGATTATTGCAAAGGTTACTGTAGCACTGCTGCAGCACTGTTTCCTTGCCTGTGTCTGTACACACACACACACACACACACACACACACACTCTCACACAGACGCACACACGCAGTTTTGGTGGGCACACACTCGGGCACTTCAATGCACATTCCTGTACATACATGAGCACCCAGAGGGCCAAAATGGAAAGAGGATTATGTTGTTGTTCATGAGGAATTTAAAGTTCGTAAATCGTCTTATTAGATGTGCTGTTTTTGTGGTGATGCGTGGTGATGTTAGACACTGAAGGGACACTGACCATAAAACATGCAAACTGATCCTTATTCTAGTGTCCAAAACACAGAAAGATCTTTTTTTTTTTTTTTAAAGCACTGCCAAAATACACTGGTGAAATGGAGATGTATGTATTTTGAGCTGATGAAATGTGTGGCTGTTACCTTTTGCATTTTGGATGCTGGACTCTGAAATTATGGTTTTTGTTCAGCACCACAAACAAAAGCACAATGAAGTCAAATTATGGTCGTGTTTGTCTGATGCAAGCGCTTGCGTTTCCCTAAATATAAAGACCATGTTTCCCACAAACCCTTTTGCTACTGGTTAAACAAACAAACAAAAATCAGACCACACAAAAAGACAGTTCTGCTTTTTTTTTTTTTTTTTTACTTAATTGAAAGTTATTTCCAAGCACCCAGGAACTACACAGGGCTTCGCAGCCAGTTTGACACAAAGCCCAAAAATACTATTTTTCACTCAATTTACACTGTGAAAGTGATGTCTGTAAGTCAGTGGATAAATGTTTTTTTAGCATCACGGCCAGCATGATATGACTTGTTTCATTATAGGGATTTAGCCATGCAGTCTAATAACATTTCAAAAGTCTAGAAGAATCACACAAGTATATAATTTCATACCCAATAAAGTTAGCAGAGGGCTAAACCGAAAGTTAGCCGCTCGGCTGATGGAAGTCTGTAGCGCACTCACTTTGTGAGCTTTATGAAGTGGAAGATACAGGTAGTTTTATACCCAAAGAGTCTCAACATTTTTAGTTCCATGCGCTGCTACAATTACTAAATTACTATTTTCTCAAAGTTAATTTATAAAATATTTATTGATTTTAAACCTTAGTGACCTGTCTTGAGATCAGACATAAGAAACTCAGACTGTGGACCTGGAGATTTTTTTTTTCCGAATTCACTGAATTTTACTACATTAATCAATGATAAATGCAATAGGTTAAGCAAATTTTAAAGAGCATCCTCTGCTAATCCACACAAACTGCTTGAAATGGTCCGTTGTGCTTAAAAATACAATTTTGGATATCAGATTAAAAGTTTAAGCCCTATAGAGCAAACATTGCTGCAATGAATCGAAGGAAGACTGATTAAACGATAAAATGAAGCTGATGACAGCAGCTAGTTGGCTTATCTTAAAGCCTATTTCCTAGCACATGTGCTGGATTGGCTTGACTGGCTTTGACTCAGTGCATTCGCCAGCAGGGCTGTAATTTAAATCTCTATTCAACTACCTGCATGTGTCATGTTGTCAGTCATGTTGCTCTTGTCTTGAGTTGATGTAATTTAAAAGCAGCGCCCTCCTCAGGGCTGTTTACTATTGCACTGTGCAACGGTTGCTCATAGTCCGCTACTTATCATCATGGATTTTTAAGCTGTTGTTATGATATTGCTCGGCATCTACTGCTTATTGGTTGAAAAACAGAGGCTCGACAACAACATGAATCTAGAAGAGGTCACTGAATGTTGACATTGAATCCTCCCTGAATGATAATGAGGCCCATCTGACTCCCCCAATTGGAGGCAGTCTGGCACTTTGACCTGACTCTAGAGATCAGTGGCATCATTAGACCTAGGCACCCAATGCTTCATTTGTATTTTAGAAATAGCCCCAGATCAGAAGATACAGGCTATTTATATTTTTCAAATATAAGAATTGGCCTAACTATTTTAAAAAGCCTCACATAAATAATAAATAATCATCCTGTCCATACTCGCACTTGAATGAATTTACTTAGTTGTGTTCCATCCATTAATGAAAATTATTTTCTAACTCTAGTCACTATAAGCGTTTGTAAAATATTTTGTACTCGATACTAATTACTAACAACTGCTAATACTTTTCTCATCACAATTCATAATGAATCTGCAAAAAAAACAGTTTTCTTTCTTTCTTTCATTTTTTTAAAGTCTGTGTTTTTGTAGCACATGAAGGTTTTTCTTAACACATATTTTGATATCTTTTGACTGTGTATTGTGTGTTTACGGACCATGAATATTTGCATATGCCGCGTGTTTCATGGTAGGCCTGTAAATCATGTTAGCCGAGGAAAACGAGCTGTGACTGCTCATGTCCACCTCTCAGCAATCACAGAGAACAAAGGTCACCATGGCAGGTATAACTAGACAGAGAAAACATTCCTATTCGACCGGTTACCATAACAGCAGCGAGTAACACCGGGGTCAGCCCATAACACACACACACACCCACACACACAATCTCAATTAGCAGAGCAGCAGCCATTCCTCTGAATGCCAGCCTGTTTCTGTTTATGCTGCACAGTGAGAAAGAGCCCTCAGGTGACACACACACACACAGTCACACACACAGTCACAGTCACACATGTGCAGGTTCATTAGCATGCTAATTGGAGGTGAGGACAGTGTGGTGTGGAGGTGGTGCTGAGCAGCCCCAGTGTATTAATCACAGGCTCTGAGACACCAGCTGACTCCCCAACCTGGTCCCTCAGCCTCCTCACCCAGCTCCCCCCTCCCTCACCCCTACACCTCCCTCCACCCAGTCTGCCCACCTCCTACTCTCCCAGTGAAGCCGGCCTCTATGACTCCCTGCCCAGCTGGTTAAGGGAGCGCCGGTACACAAGGAACGCTGTGTTCATGCAGGTTCATTGAGGCTTAACACTGGAGTTTTTCTTTAAAAAACAAAAATCTGTGCTCTGGGTCCAGTCACTATTTACAGTGTTTTTATTTATCCGTTTTATGTATTTAATTAATCCAATTTTAATTCTATGGTTTATATGTCTCTTGGGCAGGACACTTCTCTATATGAAATCTAAATCTCATTAAGGCCATTGTCTCTTAAAATAAAGTCATACTTTCGTATCATATACTGTAGCATCCAGAGTAAATGGAAATGAAATACAGTGATAAACATGTGACATTTACTCCTTAAAATCTGGTTTGACATCAGTTTTCTTATTCTACATTCAGACGCCTTTCACAAGCTATTTCACCCTTTAAAACTTGAGCAAATTTGTTAGATTTCTTCTGAAAAACACAGGGAATAAAGGCAATGACAAACTTGGCAAGAAATTTCCCATACATTGCAAGAAATAAGTAAAAGGTAATGAAGAAAATGACCTGAAAATCACCTTTAAAATGTCCAGAAAAATATATTTCTAATCATTATAATTCTATAATAATGTTACAGAAAAAATATTGTTGTTTGGTTTTTACTTTTCTCCTTTTCTTTTCGCTTATTTTCAGGTAAAATTCTTCTAACTTTTTGCTAGTTGCTCATTGCCTTTTCCCATGTTTTTGCAAGTGATAAAACCAATTAGCTCAGGTTTCAAAGGGTTAAGGTTAGTAACAGAATAAAGTAATTCCAATTAAAATAAATTGATATTAAAATGAATCAGCAGAGTAATAGGTACAAGCTCAAGAATTTGCAAAAATAGCCAAAATCACGTAAAACATGCAATTTATTTTAAGCTGACAATTGTTTTGATCAGTTCACTTTTCACTGAAACCTGCATTCATTCATTTTAGTCACTTGCAGCACAATAAACCCCAAACACAATAACATGTTTATCTTAATAAGTTGTCATGACATGCTTTATGCCAGCCTTATATAAAAAAAACAACAACAACATTTTAAGCAATCTCACTGTCGCAGACAATTTTACAATTTCGTAATGAAATCATGAAAGTTAACCTTCAGTTGGCGTGTGCTCCCATAATCTTGACAGTTTGGTGTAAGGTCGTCATAAAACTCTGACTCTGCTGTCTCAAGTCAGTCTTTTCCTCGTCTTCACGTTCTGACAAAATATAATATGTTTATTATTTTCCATTTTTAGTCTTGGATCATGCAAATACTTAAGTTCAATGGCATGAACACTGTCAACACTGTCAACACCACTTGTTTGGTGCTCTTCAGCACCAAACAAGTGGCAACAAACCAGTTAGACATGGTGGGGGACTCCTACAATGCGCAAGAATGCAAACAAGTCTCGATTCTCTTGTACTGTGAAAGGAGGAGGAGAAGCTGGAGGATGTGTGGAGTGAAAAAGAGTCAGTATTTCATTCAACTTGTATATGATCCAACAACTGACACTTATTTTAGTGAGAAAACCTAACTTTTGAAATAGTTTGCCTCTCATTCCCATAGTCTCCTCCTGCTAATGTAGCACAGCTAAACAACAGAGACTGGTAGCGAGTTGAGGTGACAAAAATCAAAATGTAGCTTAAAGCTTGTACGCACATACAGATCATCCTTATAGATTATATTGATGCCAAACTGACAAGAACACTGTTGACATATGATGTCTGTTATCTTGTTTTTCCAGAGCTATGTGTTTTGTGGACATGTAGGGAATTGTTATTATCTCGTATTTCGTAAAGGGAGTTTGGTTTAATATTTTCTAGCAGGAGCATGATGGGAAATAATCTTACGGAAATCTAGTTGTAGTTATGCAAATGCGACCCGGTAAGATCCGCAGTCTGCAATTAGAAATAGCTATGGTGTTTGACTAAAAACTCACATGTCAAGATGTCAGACTTTAATCTTTTAAAAGACTTACTCTTGTCAAAGTCTTTTCACAGTCTTCAAATGTATGGTACACATTGGCAAACTGTCACCCTTTTCACATCCAGCAGACACAGACATACATTAGCATTCATTTGGAGTTGTGTCAACCTGATAAATTTAAGTTCAATATTTACCCTCCTTTTAGCTCTGTGTTTGGTCTCTACCAACTCCTAAGGGAAATATCTGCCTCTTTAGGTGCTAAATGCTCCACTATGCTCACCAGCTAGTTGCTGTCTTTCTGCTGTTTGGAGCTCAAAGGACCCTGTAGTGTCTCGCCGAGTCAATAAATCATATTATCATGAATGCAGGTGGAGCTTTTACTGGTATAAGAGGTGCTATATCTTTGATATTCATGCCACTGTAACTGTGCCAGGTAGCTAACAGATAAGGAGCTGATATGTGAAAAGCTCCTGTGTTATGCAGGCAGAGAGAGACAGAGAGAGAAAAAGAGCCAATGAAGCAGCCAAAAGTAACCTGCTGTTACTGTAACAAGGGACCCTGATAACACAGGAGCTGATATGTGAAAAGCTCCTGTGTTATGCAGGCAGAGAGAGACAGAGAGAGAAAAAGAGCCAATGAAGCAGCCAAAAGTAACCTGCTGTTACTGTAACAAGGGACCCTGATAACACAGTAATAACAGGCTAATCGTATTTGGGTTCAGAAACCACAACATGCTAATTCAATTAGCTTAATAAGCCCCTGTAGATAAAGGGCTTGTTTCGGCAGTTGTGATTGGCTCAAGGTCCCAGGGAGGTGGTCCTCTGGGGCAGTACGTCTCAGCATCCGCCGCCGCCAGTAGAGGGGGAACTTCCGTATGCCAGTGTCCACTGTATGTGTGTGTGTGTGTGTGTGTGTGTGTGTGTGTGTTGAGGATAGTGAGAGACATGTGTGCATGTTTTTCTGTTGCTTTTTAAAGAGAGGAGTGATACAGGCCTTGCTGTCAAAAGATCAGACTTGTGGTGCTGGAAAACAAGTCTGACTCCAAGTAGAGTTACCTAAATGTTCTCCGAGATACACTTGAGTGATACACACAAGTTTCACCGACAGATTTTCCAAAGACACAAATCCCCCGCTCCCACTTCTGTAAACTGCACATCCTCTTAAAGTCTCAACAATGAGGAAAAAGTTGCTCTTCCCTTGGAACTTTCTTTATTGTTTGTCTCCGCAAACACACAACACAATGCCGAACAAAACCATTCTTAGTCTATTGTCCCGCTGCTGTGTCTCAGTTCACTCTGAGCGTCTGTCTCAGTGCTGGGCTCTTTGTGTGGAGATGCACAGAAAGGCATGGCAGTATTGTTTCACCGGCTGAGGAGGAGAATGGAACTGTTACAGTGGAGAGAATTGGCAGCTGAGCCCAGCGAGGAGATTCTCCACACAGTATTAGGGAGAGGGATCACGACGCTCCACCGCCGCGCTGGCCCCGCTCACCCCCTCGCACACACACAAACACACACCCCAAAAGTAGACGCACAGCCTCGGCTCCCTCCCGTTCCCTGTGAAATCTGCATTCTCTCTTAACCCTTTGTTTCTCTGCAGACGAGCTAATCTGTTTACGGGTGTTTGTGAGGGCGCCTTTGTTTGCACATATGCGTGCGCACACATACATACACACACATTAATCTGCAGGCCACGAGCCAGCTGACACCAGCAGAATATAACACCAATCCCCACAGACTCCCTCCTGCACACACACACACACACACACACACACATCGTTTTTTTTCTTCCTCCCATGTTCCCAGATGCATGTGTACGCGTGTGCATGCAACATGCGACAACATGCATATTCTACCCAGCTATAGAAAAAGCGGGGGGATGGTGCATCTGATCAGCAGTACGTAAAGCAGATAAGAGAGGAGGCAGTGTCAAATGAACAGAAGCAGTGTAGGCAGAGAGTGGATGGTGTCTGGAGGCAGAGAACTGCTGTAAACAACACAGCTCGTATTTAAAGAAGGATTTGTTCAGACGCGGAGGGCACAGCTGGATCTGTACTGTACACATCAGCAAAAAAAAAAAGACACACACACTCCCTCTCTGACTGGGCCCGTTTCTCTCCTCACACCAAGCTCGATCCCCTTCATCAAACGTCACAGCAATTTGAGAGATTAGACAGCGCGGATTAGACACCACAAGGCTGCCTCTTTTTGAAGCGTCGGATGCCTTTGTGCTCCATTCTTTCCACTTCTTTCATTTCATAAGACGATATTATATCAAGTGGTGGTAAGACTCGCACACTCACAATAACAGCGTCTCAGTCGATTCACTGACTATAGGATATGTGTGAGTAATTATGTAAGAAGTAAACACTTCTCGCCGGCTGCTTATTCCACCTTGCACTGGCACACTTGTTTATTGGTTGGCCTTACTAGATTTCCCTGCCTCTACTTCTGCTCTGATTAATGAGATACACACACACACACACACACACACACACACACACACTCACGCACACACTTACAAAGGCACGTGCTCTCAACACCAGCTCCCCTCTCACCAACTTAGCAGCGCTATTAGTAATGATTGAACCCTATCCAGTGGATGTAATATATTAGCAGGGAGATTATTCTGACGTTAAAACATGTTCCCTGTGCTGACAGCATCATCAATCACCCTCACACTGCCTGTAGAAGACTCACACACTGGACATAATTGCTTCAGCATGGGGTTGGGGAAAAGGAAGGAGGGAGGGAGGGAGGGAGAGAGAGAGGGAGGGTGAGGAGAAGGAGAGTGTGTGAGATTTAGTGTGAGTGTTTGTATTTGCATGTTGGCCAAACAGGCAAGTGCAGCTCTGAGAAGAAAGGACAACGCATGGCCTAAGCTGGCATGTGAGGATCCAGATTAGTCTAAAATGAGCTTTAATCTGTGTCATTGCTCAGGAAGAATGACTCCAACGATTAATTTCCGATAACTTCAGTAAATGGGACTAAATGCTCTATTACTGGCTGCCTCTTGAGGATGATTCCTATTCAGGTGGATAGAGCTTCTTTTCTTTGCTTTTTCATCTAATCTCTGTTTCAGACGTGGTGGAAAACATATTCAGATCATTTTTTATGAAAGCAGCAATACAGCAGTGCACCATTATAAGAAAAAGTCCTGCATACAATATGTTACTTAAGTAAAAGTACCTGTTATTAGAAGAAACGATAATACCATAATAAGTAGTGATGTCCTGATTAAGTTCTCTTGGCCCACGACCTGATTAATTTAATATTGAGTATCTGCTGATACTGAATCCCGATCTGGTATTCACCTGGATAATACAGCTGCACAGTGCAAACTTAAAAACGTTGAAGTTATTAAAATCAATGCAGTGTATATGCTTGACACTTTAATAGCTCTGCAGTGCAATACAAAAAAAATGTCTGCATCTAAACAGTGTCTAAGTTTTTCTCAAATTTTATTTTTACAAAATAACTAAGTGAACAAACTAAAAATATTTTCATATGGCTCTTATCAAAATTCCACTTGCTGCAGCATTTAAAACCCAATAAACAAAGTAAACTAATGTGTCTTCAGAAATAGCTCTCAGATCCACTTAGTGTAGCATTGTAATAAAAGTACACAACACTACAAGTAAATACAAATAATTCCACTTCAAAGCAGTGTTTTAGCATACATTTAACAGTCACAACAAATAAATCATCACAATTCCACTTATTACAGCATTTTAGTAAAACTAGTTCACTAAAAATGAACAACAGAAATTCAGTTCCACTTAAAGTGGTGTAGCAGCTTAATTTGAACATGAAGAAAAATCAGTCTCTACTTATCGGAGTTGCAGCAGCACAGTAAAACCTGAATATCTGCCGCAAATTTTGCTCTCCGTTTACGACACCGGTGTGACAGTGGACATAAACTATGGATCGGGCAGGGTGTGGGCTTAAAATACCCAGTTCAATAATAATAATGATAATAGTGATCATAATGATATTAGTGATAATAACGATAATAATGATAATGATGATGTAATAATAATCAGCAAAATGTATTTAAAGCAGCATTAATGTTTTTTTTGCCACAGCAACTGACAAAATTGTTGTAAACGCACTATGGAGGACTTTTCCTTAAAAAGTTCTAAAAAGTTACGCTCACACAAGCAATTTCTCTCAATCATAACTTATGATTCACTTACTTATTTTCATCATATTTTGCTGTCTTTTCGGATATTTATGAATGTGTAGCCCCCAGCTGCTAACAGCACACAGGTGAGGTCAGGACTTCATACAGTGGTAGTGATCAGGTAGTAGCAGCACACATCCAAGAGGAAGCTACAAAAATTGCAGAGACTGTGACAAAAAAAGCAACGCAAGTACAGCGAGACATCAGGCTGAGCCCACATAGCTCGTTCAAAACGAGTGAATCTGGGGTCGGCTGTCTTGGCGAGCACAAAATTGGATTAAGAATGACATGAAGTTGGCCTGTTTTCTGTCGGAGAGCTAGGTGCTGGCGGTTATTTACTAGCTTGCTCAAGTATCGGCTTTTCTATCACGTCAGATGTAATGTTCTAATAGTACAGCAGCTTGCAGTGTACCCACAAGCAGTACAATCAGGAACTGACAATTCCTGCATATTATAACTTTAAAGTTGTTAAGGCTGCCTGTGGCTGCTGGAAACTACTCTGGTGAGAGCCGTGAGAGTGAACAGAACAGTAGTGTTGTCGGCCCGTTGTAGACACTGAAACACTTCATAGAAATGAGAGGGGCTGCAGATTTGGGTGACAATTCTCTGTGGGTTCATCACAAGTGACAGCTTTGACATTACATATGATTATTTTTCCCATTAGTAATATGAAAATGTTATAGAAAAGAGTTAAAGAAAACCAATGTCCAGTGACTATGGTTTGCCTTAATTTTTGGCCATTTTTTGTAGTTACACAATGTTTGCTGGAAATTTTAAATTTCTGTGTTATATTTTTTTTTTAAATAACAGTGTGAAATACAAATGGGCTGGAGTTGGCAAACCTCCTGACAGGCCAACAAGGACATTTACTTTTTTAATTTTTATTTTTTAAACTTTCCACTTTTGTTTGGTTGTGTTTTTTGTTTGTTGTTGTGTCCGTTGCATATTTTTCAAATAATCTTTGAGTACTTTTTAGTAAATTCTCACTAATTTCTGTGTCATTTCTACCTAACTGAACTGTATTTCTTTCAAAAACATGGGAAAATAGGCAATGAGCAATGGAAAAAGAAACGAAATCAGTAAAAAAGTATCAGAAAATTACCTGACAACTAGTTTTAAAAACTTTTTTTTAAAGACAGAATTGATCTGAAAACAATTAATTAAAAAATACAATAATTCCCTAACAACCTTTTAATGTGTAATTATGATAAATGGAAATATAGTTTTTCCTTAGCTTTTTCTTTCTTAAAATTAACTACTTGTGAAAGGCATCTGAAAGCAGCACAAGGAAAGCGTTATCGCTCCAGGTTTCAAAGGGTTAAACAAAGGCAGCGTTTTTGATTATTTATGTTAACTCCACTTAAGGGGAGTACCTGTTTCTACAGCAGCTGCTTGTTGTAGGTGACTTTCATGGCGTACAGGTGGACAGAACTTTATTTCCTTTCTCATTGTTTCCAGCATGTTTCCAACCCTGCTGTTAAGCTTTGCTCTCACCTGCCCGAGACATTACTTTTTCATCACGAACCCACAGGATTTGCATGCTGCTCACAGGAAGCTGTAGCTGTAAAAAAAAAAAAAAAAAAAAAAAAGAACACCATGGTGCTGGCGAAGCCCACCTTTGTATTTCTGTCATCTGATATAATCCATGCGATTCCATGCTGCTTCTCCTCCTTCTATAGCTGCAACCATCTCTCTCTCTCTCTCTGTAATGTGATCCAGTGATTAGTATTCTGCTCAGGCGTTAGGATGGAAAGCAGAGTGGCTGCCGAGAGGTGTCCTGAATCACATCACTCATATTCCACTGAGTGTGTGTGTGTGTGTGTGTGTGTGTGTGTGTGTGTGTGTCAAAGAGTGAGAGTGAGAGAGTGAACCAAATCAATCTTATATCACAGACCGGCCACTAAGTGTTGCGTGTGTAAGCGTCACTCTGCGTTGTTTAAACACACATTTACCATCTAACTGAGCTTCTGCACTGCCATTTGTCAGTTTCCCCCCTACAGTACATGGCGTGTATGTGTGTGCATGTGTTGCGTTTGTGTGCGTGCGTTAGCACACATGCCAAGGTCAACCGCACCTCATCTCTCCTGGCTGGTAAAATGCAGTCAGTCCTTTCACATGCTGAATGTAACGCAGATGAAATCCATCCTTTGTCATTTGTTTAGCTTGCGTAATATGGAAAGTTATACATGTGCGATATATGTTTCTCTCATCTGATAAGCTATAATATTTTCTTAAAACGTATGTGTGTGTGCTACCCAGTAATCAGACAATCTGTAGACTGAATTTATTGTGTGTAAACATAAATAATCTGGTGTGGTATTTAGGAGAGTTACAGCTAAACAGTATTGTTTTATCGTCACCGTTAATACGCTGTTAAATACAGAAATTAGACATAAAATGTTTTATAGCCTTTAAACAACAGTGTGAAATACAAATGGGCTGGAGTTGGCAAACCTCCTGACAGGCCAACAAGGACATAAATTAAACCTTCAACCCAACTCCTCTGCCTCTGCATGTAGTTATTTTTGAGGGTTGAGAATACGCTCACACCACATAAACTGTGCCAAGGCCGCACCCAGTCGTATTTGTATGCATTACCTTCAGTTCAAACCCACACTGTGTAGCCTACTACTAGGAAACTACATGTTTTTTCCATTCGTTTTAAATTATTAAAAAAAAACAACACAGAAATTTAAAATTTCCACCAAAACATTGTGTAACTACAAAAAAGGGCCAAAAATCAGGGCAAACCATCGTCTTTGGACTTAGGTTTTGTATTTTGTAAACTGTGATAGTGTCACACTCACTACACGCACATAAAGCAGCAAAATAGAGAGCCAAAGCAGGAAGAATTTGTTTATGTGAAGCTAGCTAATGAGATAGCTGCGGCTAAAAGCTAAAACTAAAACTGATTTTTTTTCCTACCTGTAAATGAAAAATATCAACCGTGACAAACATGCTGTCAGTTTTTTTTTACTGGGGCAATAGCTAAATCCAATCATGATGCAGAATGAAAACTAACTTAATGTCCTGCTAAATGTCTTGTTAAGCAGAGTAATATTAGCCTAACTGCTATGACAGCTTTGACAGTACTGGAATTCATACAGTATGGTGTGGACTGGATACATTTAAATCATATATTTAAACCTATGAAAATATAAGTGAATGTATTAAGTGCAATATTTGCATTTTTAAGGTATTTTTTAGGTAATATGGGAATAAGTGTTATAAATAATAATATATAATAAATTTCTTTAAAAGGCATAGAATGGAGGTATAGGTCTATTTGTCAGTTTGCTTTTCACCTTTTAACTTTAGCAGCTTTTTCTCTTCTTTTTCTTTTTCTTTAGAAGGAGGCTGTAGCTCAGGATAGCAGGTCGTCATTTAATCGCAAAAATCGCCGGTTTGATCTCCGGCTCCTCTGCCCGTGTGTCAAAGTGTCATTGAGCAAGACGCTGAACCCACAGTTAGTCCTCATGGGCAGGCTTGCACTTTGCATGGCAGCTCAGAGTATGATCGTGTGTGTGAATGAGATTTGTCCTGTGAGGTAGAAAGGTGCTTTATAAATGCAGCCCATTCTTAAAATTCTCCTTCATTGTATAGTTAATTGCACTCTGTAAGGGCAAATTACGTTGTGTACCATACAAACATAATTAACTACAAAACTCCTTAGCCATTTGGCCTCCAAAATCACACAGTTGCAAAATGTGTCCTATCTCTCAGACTTACAGTATTAAGTTAGCTATGATCTGCAACCATTACGACCCTTTTGGTAAATTAGTTTGTGTTATTGATGCTATGTTCTAGTAACACAACATGTCTTCCTCCTTTTTAAATCGCACGTCTGTTATCTGATTATGTTTTCTTACAGTAAATGGACTTACGCAGATTTCCATTAACATTTCCTGACAGTGTGTAGCATAACGACACTGCGCTGCCAAACTCTGCCTTATGTGAACAAAAACAAAAAGAAATTTCATTACTGTATATATTTCTAGAAACGCCCCCACACTGTGAAGATATTAACATGACAAATATTACAAATGGTAACTTCCATACGAGGCACGCTCTACTAAAAGCTTAAGAGACTAGAGAGATGCTGTGTACAGGTACACAGAGGGATAAAAAAGAAAGTGTGTGTGTGCTGTGATTGGGTGTGTGGCTGGGGGTTGAGGGAGGAAGACGGAGTGTGTGTGTGCATGCATTAAAATAGGGGATTTTCTTGTCAGAGTAGCAGGGTTGGGGATTAGTTTAGGATCTGACTGAGACAGAGGAGAGGAGGGCTTGCCACATAAAGAGATGACTGGGCAAATATGGGCACATACATCAATATCAGCGTCGAGCACATTATAGCGCCGTGCAGCAGGGCGAAACACATACTGTAGACAGCCGTGGAGATTTTCTTTGTTTATGCATGACTGGAGAGAAGGAAATTAATATCAGTGAATTGAATCCGCTCCTATGGAAGATCTCTATGCCTCCCCAAACCTCAGACTCGCACGCCAAAATAGATGCAAGTGACACACACACAAACGCACGCACACACACCCTGCTGAAAGACAGGCACTAAAATAACCTCTGTTCCAGCTGGTGGACTGCTGAGGCTCCTGCTGGGCTGTTTTAATGGGGAAAATTAGCCAAGCAGAAAGGTGGATCCTGTTTGTTATGCTCCACTGTCCCCCTTCCACGCAGTCGGCCAAGGAGGCATCCTCTGTTGTCCTCTCTCTCTCTCTGTGTGTCTCTCTGAGCTCTCTTGACATTGTGTATCTCCACCAGCTGCTGCTGCCTTCATACATCCCTCTTCTCCTGCCTCCATACTCTGCCAGGCACAGATACATACAGGACGTATATCACACACACACACACACACACACCAGCAGCAGCAGCAGCAGCAGCAACAGCAGAGTAATCTCAAATATGCTGTGCCCAAATCAAGGAACTTGCCAAAGGATTTATCTTTTATTATTTCCACCCGTGTCACTGTCATCGTCTCATTTACCTCAACCTGCTCTGGCAAGTGCGCTCTCCAGTGATCGTGCCACTCGCATGCCAAAACAAAAGTGAGAAAAGGAGAGGAGAAACAAAAAAAAAAGGTGCAAACAAATGAGAGGTTTGCATGATAGGGGCGTCGGAATGAGAGAAATGAGAGTGAGAGGTGAGAGAGTGAAGGATGAGAGGAGGATATGCAGAGGGGTGAAAAGCTTCTTTGTTCTGGATGCCCTTGAGACAGCTGACATCGCCACAATAAGACCTTCTTTCAGAGGGAAAGAGAGAGGGAGTCAGAGCAGGAGGGAGAACAGAGAGGGAGTAGGATTCAGTACTTTTGGCATGCTGAACTGGTAGTAGTAGTAGTAGTGATAGTAGAAGTGTCACTTTCAGTGTGTGTGTGGGTTTTCTTAAAGGAATTGCTGGTTTCGTATATCAGTCCTGTCTGGTACAATGATAACATGGAACTAAGTTAGCGTGCATGTGCAGCATCCTGTTTTTAAAGGAAAATGACATTAACTTGGCTCTTATTTCTTTAGTTTTAACCATCGTTTTGATCAGTTTTGATAAAACTGCACTCACCAGAGTAATTTCTGAGAGTTGTGGCAACACTAAAAAGAAGTGACGGGACCAAACCCACGAGCAGTCAGACATCACACAGATTTTAAACACACCTCCAGAGCTCGCATTAGACATGGAGTATGTAACTTTACTGTCTTCATCTGTTAGGGTCATTTAGACATATGTGTCCATTACTTAAATGCTTGCTATGGCTTTATTTGGACCATTGGTCTTCAACAGAGGGTCCTCAGAGTTACTACAGGAGGACAGACAAAGCGTTTTTTGATAGTAATATAGTTCCATTATATTGGATAGAAGTCAGACATCTCTACAGCCGATATCTTCAACAGGCGACATCTCACAACTAAACAGTCTATATTTATAAGCAGCACAAGTAAGAGGAAAAATATGTTGACTTTGGGCTGAACTGTCCCTTTAAAAGTGTATATGAACCGATGACTTACTGAAAACATTTCTCGTGACGAGGTGTGTGTGCCTGAAAGGGGCTTAAGTTAGCCCAACTCATTTGGAGGGAAACAAAGGCAAAGGATGAAATTATAACTCAAACTGTCAGTTTCTAAACATCCATCACAGGCCAACCTCCCTGTTCACCATAGCCCTACCATACTTGTGCAGGTGTGTGTCCACATTTTTCTTATGCGATGAGGGAATATTAGAATAAAAAGTAGTTATGATAATCTGGATAAACGTTTAGCATGTTTATTGTCTGACTGCTGGTCTTTCTCACCCAACTGACTTGCTGCATTCGCAAAAATCAGCTTTTAGTTCAAATTGACGGCCAAAACTATGAAAATAAACCCCATTTGTAATAAATCTGAATTTTCCTTTAAACACAACTTGTGCAAATCCATCTGGGTTTTGAGTATTTTCTCTACACTTAACCCCCTTAGCAGAAATACAGAGGGAGTTTAGAGAGATTAAATTTATATTTTCTTTCCTGCAGAAAAAAAAAAGCCTTTCTCTGTGAGAAGCACCACCATAACTGAGATGTTTCGAGTTTTTACTGCAATTCTGTCCAACTACTGAGTTGCTGCTCAGCTTCTGTCACATCCTGTATCACACACACACACACACACACACACACACACACACACACACACACAAACACACTTCAGAAATCTGAGAGTGTGTTAGACCTCTCTTCCTCCTCACCCAGAGTTCCTGGCCCCAGGGGGTGGAGGGTCTCTTCACCCGTCTCACACATCCAACCCAAACACACAGCAACCCATCGACACACACGCATGCACGAACACACACACACTGGCAGCAGACCACATCAGAGGGGGTCCATTCCTCCCCAAGTCCACAGGTCTCTAGATAAACATATTATTCTGGATTAAATGTTTCCCATATTTGTTATTCTTCCCTTCGAGACTCCAGGTGGAATTGGTATGAAACCAAAAATCATATGTACATTCCTTTGAATGAAAGAGCGGGCCGAGGGGAGCGCGCCGAAATGGGAACGAGAATTCCCTTTCGGAGCGAAACTTGTAACAACATTTGTGCAGATTCTTCGATTGCCCCAGATTTCACGTTACGCGCCTAACAAAGGCTGCGCTGTGTTGTCGAGAAAGTGGTCGTTTCCCCATGCAAATCTGACCGCACCACCGCTACCCAGAATTCTCTCTGAAACCAGGAAGTGTGTGTGCTCTGCGGAGGTCCACCACTGGCTCTGAATCAGATCCAATTGGTTCAAGAGATCCTCACAGGGATGCTGCAGTGTGAGAGTGATGTATCCGTTTGAATGGAGATAGGAAGTGACAGCTGAGCAGCAGCTTCAGCCACGGCGAGGCCTGAATCGCAGACTTCAGAGGCCGAAGGTGACGACGGCAGAGTCCTGCTCAATTATGCAATTATGTCCAAATTACTGCCAGAGCTTCTTACCCTATCAGAGCCGGGGTTATAGCCTTGAGCAAGCCAATGGCTGAGGTGTTGATGTGTGCTGAGAGATCACATTCTGCTCACCTACACTGTAAAATCTGACAAGTTGATCTTACTTTAAAAAAGTATAGGAGACTAAATGCCTTGAAAATAGTGACAAAACATAACTATTCTTATGTTTTCTTTGTATCAGGGTTGCTGTGGATCCTTAAAAAGTCTTAAAAGGCATTAAATTCATTCATCTAAAAATAAGGCCTTTATTGGTATAAAAATGTCTTAAATCAGTCTTTCAAAAGTCTTAAACATGCTGTGACATTGTGAGAAGTATTTTATTTATCATTTCTTTCTGAAATTGCATTGTGGAATCTCAAAATAATTGGTAATATCCCATATTTAAATCATTTTCCAAATTTAACGTTAGGCAGATCAGGATAGAATAACCGGAAACACTCATAAACATTTACCACAATGATTAAATAAAAAACTCTTTCTCAGGCAAACCAAACAGATCCTTCAGTTACATAATGTGCCCTTTGTTTTCCAGGGGTTCCACTCTAGAAAGTTTTAAACAAGTTTCAGTATTTAAAGTAGATCATATAACTTTTGACTAACAAGTAATGTTTTATGTTGAAGCAAACATTTGGGTTAAGTTGTACCCAATAAATTATTGATGTCAGTTATGTTTTTCCCCTCAGTTGTAGTTATTGTGAAATTGGTCTTAAATTTTACTTTGGCAATAAAAACTCTTAAAATGTCTTAAATCTAACTCACCTTAAGCTGTATGAACCTTGTTTTATCTATTTGTTAGGTTTACTGAAATTTTTGTATTTACTTAATTTTGGGAAGTCAACTCAAGTGGAAATAACTTGTTCGTAATAAGAAATAATTAGATAAGATAATCAAATTAATCAAACCAAGTTAGTCTGACTGTTGTATTAACTCAGTAGTATTTTGGGAACTGATTGAGTTTGTTCAATAAAGTAAGCACAGCAAAGAACTATAAGTTCATAGGATTATTCTCATTTCAACAAAATGCCATTCTTAGCATCTTAAGACAAGACCAGTGTTTGTGGAATCAAACGAAATTATACAATCAAAACAAATCCACTTTTAAGCCTTAAAAAAAACCAACTACAAATATTCAAACTAAATCTTTCTCTTTGACTAAAAAATTCCATCAGGCTTATATATCACGCACAAGCCTGTAAATCCTCCACATGCAACTTCATTTTGTTTTTGACACCAAATACATAAAACTGTTCATTTAAGTCTGACTGTCTTGGACTACTTAAAAACTTAAGTTAATTTCATTATTTTTCAGTTGCAACAACTTCACAAAATTGAGTAAATATGACTAAAATTTTAGCAAACTTCACAATTGAATATCAAATAAACATACATCTAAATTAATAGTTATATTTACTTATGTTCTATCAAGGCAATCGGTTTCCTTTATTTAAAAAAAAAAGTAAGATCAGTTTGTGAGTTTACAGTGTACAGTAGTAGCCAGTGGCCATGGGAATATTAACTGAGCCATAATCACAGACGGATGGATGGGTGGATGGAGCCACTTGTAGCAGCAGAACTATAATAATTATAATCTCATCTATCAGCCACCTACTAAAAAATAACAACTTTCTCCATTTTCAGGGTTAGGGTTGATCTGGATGCTAACCCCAACCAAGGAGATACCTTTCATTTACATTCTCCATTCAGATAATTGCATTCGACACACCATCCTATCACAAATATGTCAGGAGATCATGCATGATCTGATGCTCTTGAATGATCTCTGCATCAAACGTTTTCTCCCTGCATATTAATGTGAACAACAGAAGCACACAATAGGCTGAAACCCTCGTATCAGCGCGTTGGTTGCTTCCTGTCGTGTTTATTTTTGTAAACTGCACAGCCCCAACTTTGCGCAGCGGTGGGACGTGTGTTGTGGACAGAGGGTTTTCACTGCAGTGTGTTTGATGTCTCTCTCTTTCTCTCTCTCTGGACCCTGGAGACATTCCTCATGCATAATCGCTGTGTGTCTTTCTGATCTGCGTCTATCTGCTGCTGGTGGAGGTTAATGCACAGAGCTGCACGCACACAGAAACACACAGAAATTAAGAGGCGAGCAAAAACGCAACAATCTTATCCCCTCACAAATAGCTAAGAATAAGGCAAACAAAGGCAGAAAGGAGTTTTGTAACGTTTATTGAAGTGATATAAGACCCAATGCAGCTCTTCAGGCTCCTCTCATCCTCTCACATATGTCATTTAGCACCGTGCCGCACTAAACAACTCAATTGAATGTGGTGTTTTAAACACAGTTGCACAGCGCTCAGCTTAATAAAACCCATCTACTGCTGTAATTCATCATCCTTTACCATACATTAAAGAGGGAAATCAGGGGAAGTGATGGGATTGGAGGGAGCTCCTGTATGGCTCAGTATTCTGGTGAGGACTCTCTAACTGTAGAGCAGAGGGGGCAAAGGGGTCACGAGGTGTGTGCGCATGTGTCTGTGTGTTAGTGTGTGTGTGTGTGTGTGTGTGTGTTTGAGAAGGAGAGACGGCAGCATCACCAGTCCTCCAGGGCTCAGCAGGCTAATTAATAATGAATCCCAGAGAGTCTGTGTTTGAAATGCAGATGTGCAACTGCCGGCTCCGCCTGCTCCTTCAGAGGGACCTGTGTGTGTGTGTGTGTGTGTGTGTGTGTGTGTGGTGGGGGGGGGTTAGGCAACAGGGGAAAGTATGTTGGTTGGTTATTTAACCGTGGCAGAGAACTTGCTGATATTCCACATAAAACTCATCCATCGATGTTTGAGCAAAAGAGAGGACTTTTCAGCACAGAAGTTGTCATAACAAGTTCATCCTGTGTCCTTTCTCGTCCTCGTTGGTGCCAGCGGAGGCCTTGACCCTCACGAGCTCTTCTCTCGGCACAGAGGAGGAGAAGAAGGAGTTGGATGTGGAAGAGGAGGCTGGAGAGGGCTGAAGAGCATACATTACATTTCTATAGACTCTGCTCTCCATCAGTGCTCTCTATATAGGAACTGTGTGTGTGTGTGTGTGTGTGTGAATGTGTGTGTTGGGGCAGTTTGAAGTTTAACAGATTGTAATGTTACGTAGAGTCTGACCAACCTTGGCTCCCTCGCTGACCCAGGAACAATATATACAAGCCTCTTCCGCAAACAGCACCTGTAACACACACACACACACACACACACACACACACACACACACACACATACACACACACACACACAGGTGAATAATCTCTTTGACAAACATTCGCTTTGTTTGAGGGGAAGGCAAGAGGGACAAACAGTTTCAATTTTGCTCAGGTGTTTGAAATTCTGGCAGATAATAAAAAAAATATATATATTGCAACGCGCTGCTTTTGTGCACGTGACTGTTTGTTCTCCGCACGACATTTTCACGAGCTGGGAGCCTCTCTGACCTCAGGCCTGTGTGTTGTTGTGACTTGAATTCATTTTCTAATTAACTAGAAACCCCCCAAAATAATTTTACGCTGGAATTTGCATCAGAGTTGAAATGCTAATATCCAGACGTGAGACATTTAATTGAAGCCTCACACATCGCACTTCATGTCTTTCAGTCGGTCCAGGAAATTAAATTATTTGGATTTCGAGGCAACTTTGAAATTAGGAAATACCTTTATCTGATAAAGAAAAAAAACAGGGTGTTTAAAGTTTATCTTGTCATAGCGGTCAAAAAAATGGCAATAGCATATCATATTTTTTATTCATTTCTCTCATGGATGTGCTGTACAAACATGACGTTTGTTGTATTCTTTTGTTTATTTATTTTCTAATTAATATGATCCTTAAGCTATGACTGAAACATGTCATTGTTACAGAATGGTGTCAGATCATTACGAGAGCACCGTTTGGGCCAAAAAAGTACAATAGAGCCTAATCCCATTATTATTATTATTGTTGTTGTTATTATTATTTATTTGAATGTCTAGTTAAATATTTTTCCACACGAGTTCAGGTGTATTTTTAACATTTCTATCTTCAAGTAAAAACTATACACCTATCTGATAATCGGAACCAGGAAAAGCCCTGTTATTGCCTCTTTCCCGCGGTGATAATAAGTGAGAGAAAAAAGATTGTGCATGTTTTGAGACGCAAAATTAAGTCGTATTAATTTGGCTTGAACAGCGTAAAAATGTCCTCGATCCCACATTTTGCATGCTGTAATCATATGTTTATTAAATGCAAATTTCAATGTTCTAAATTATTTTTTTCTCGCGATGTTTCTTGAAAACTTACAATTTCAACAAAAATCGGCAGGCTACTTTAAAATGTAACTCGTGGACAACGCGGGAACAAAAAGGACATTATTTAGATATTCATGTTATTCCATGTAAAATGGGATTTTAAAAACTCGAGGACATTAGACTTGCTGAAAATCATAAACACCTCAATTAAAAAAAAACAAAACAAAAAACAACTTTTATGTAGAACCAAACACACATAATCTCTCTCTCTCTCTCTCTCTCTCACTCACACACACACACACACACACACACACACACACACACACACGCACACAACCCCTGAACCAGGGTGTCTCACTGCAGACCAAACAAACGCACCGGGCCTCATGCATTATGAATGTACATTTACACTTTGTGTGCTCTCGTGGGATGAGCTTCAGTTTCATATACATTCACTCATTGGTGTGTCCAATGTATTTCTTCCACCTCCTCACTCACGCCTGCTGGACACGCACGCACACACACACACACACACACACACACACACACACACACGCACACACATACGCACGCACACACGCAGGCAGAGGTGAGCTGTTTCCCAGACTGACAGGTGGACATGCAGGACAGCCTGCACTTTTCTATCACAAACAGCTCAAACAGACGTTTTTGTTTCAAGTTGCTGATGAAAACAAACGGCTTGTCAGCGACATGATGTGAGATTAGTTTCGGGTTTGCTTTTGAAGGGCCGTCTTGTCTAAACACGGTGTCACTGTCCTTTATTAGCGACGTCACGGGTTAATGGGAATATCGATTTTACTGTCTGGGAGCGCTTGTGTGGAGTGTGTGTATGTGTGTGTGTCGCAGTGTCATGACAGGATGAGAGGACAACTAAACTCAGAGGTGAAACTAAAGCCTTTATAAAACTAAAACTATTAATCTAAAGCCTTTATTAAACCAAATACTATTCAGCTAAAGCCTTTATTAAACCAAAAACTATTCAACTAAAGCCTTTATTTTTTTTTAGCAATTATTTAAACTGTTTTGCAAAAATCAAACCAAAAGTAACATTGGTTTCACATCACATTGTCCTGTTTTCTTCTCCTTTTTATTATCTTCTTCAATACAGGCCTGAAATGATGTTTCCCACATAAATAATTATGGGCAAAGACAGATTGATATGTTTCAGTTGTAAAATCCTTAACTGGAGGCCATAGCTGGCATGCAGCAGCAGAGATTTAGGCTTCATGGGGAAAGTTTTCAAAGGTCATGACACCAAGTGACAGGTCCCGCCCTGAGGCCCAGCCTGTCTCAATAGCAGACTAAAACTGATTTATCTATAGACTGCAGCCTGCTGCACTCAACTGGAGAGGCAAGGACACAGAGTCTAATAAAATAGAAAAAATAAATTAATTAATTTTTCTTAGAATTTCTAAATTAAAAAAAGACATCCAATTACTCTAAGCTGCACATTTTAGACTTTCACTGAGAAAAAGCTCCTAATATATATATATATATATATATATTTACAATTTTAAAAAGGAAAAAAACATATACCCATAAAAAACAACAAAACTGTATCACTTATGAATTATTAGAGTGAGAAAAAATGGCCTGTTTCAAAAGACAAAAATTGAGAAAAACAGCCACACTAAACCTCCATAAAAAAATTATGTATTTTTTTGTCCATAGTCTGTTAGTTAGTTATCTCTTCTAAAATCAATATTTTTCCAAATGTAATGAGCACAGATATATTTGTTTCCTGAACGTGCAACCAGGAAGTCATTACAAAATAAAGTTTTTGTTTTGTTTTTTTTGGATTTGAATAACAATTAATCGAGCATATATTTTTTTGTGTGTGTGTTTATTTTTTCTAGTGTCATTCGAGTGAATTTGAAGGCCAATTTAATGATACAATAATGTTTTAGATGGAAAAGCATTAATGGGCTTAGATTTTTTTCCTTACAATTTGATATATTCCTTTTATTTGCTTCGTTTAAATAAACTATATAGTCAACAAATCTTTTCTTTTATTTACTCCACTGCCATACAGCAATAATCAGTCAGAAGATAATAAGCACAAGATTTACCCAAAGCCGCCAAATAAACACAAACACGCAGCTAAACAAACGCGACAAACAACCTCAAACTGCCATTTTATCAAGACAAAATTAAAGAAATTATGACTCATTAGTTTGTGTTATTTCGCAGTAAAGTGCACCTCGGAGGAGAGAGAGAGAGAGAGAGGGGAGCTGCAGTGCTGCATGGTGTAAGTGTAGCAGGGCTGGCTCGGGTTATCTGTGAATGGGCTCTTTATTGGAGGCGCGGAGCGGGGATTTGCCTTTTATTCGCCTCGCTATGGAAACGCGCTCGACGGCTGAAAAATGTTGATGTGAATAAAAGGAATCAGCACAAGGAGCGTTTCTAGAGAAGCATCTGTTACACTTAGAAAACTTAGACTATCGAGAGCAATACAACCCCCTCTCCAAGTCCTTCTCCTGTCTGCTTTATGCTCCCCAATAAACGCACACATTTTTGTTAAAAAATATATATAAGATGTATTTATTTATTTGCGATTCTGCTCGCTGAAAGCAAGTATTGAAACCCTCAATTGTGATAAAAATGCAGGTTTTAAATTACTGAAATTACTTTATATGATACATTTTCTTTCTAAATTCCTTCAAAATCAGTGCGCTTTGGCGTGTCATTCAATATGACACGTGTGAAAATACACGAATTGCACTGAAATACCACTGATAAACCTTGTGGCTTAGAATTGTACTAATTGTTTTGCATTTCATTCTGCATAATTGCACTCCATAAACGACTCAAAAGATTCACCAAACTAGGCCACTCGAACAACCCCTTCACATCAAATATTCAGTCACTTTAATGAAGTTTCAAAGAGTAAACTCCATTAAGAATTTACGCGCAACGCCACTCTGGAAATTAGACAACAAACAAATACATGTGCTGAATTATTTCCCATCAATCCACAGTCCTACACAACAACACGAGGCTACACACTGTCCTGTCATCACTCTGCCCTCATTGCCGCTGTCTGTCATTCCTCCGGTTACCGAGGCCCCCGTCCACCCTCTAAACGGCCCCGTCCACCACACATCCACCCCGCGGTCAGCTCACCTGCTCCGGCCCTCCTCTCGCTGTCTCTGCCTCCACCAGCAGCTCCTCGGCTCAGCGCTCTTTAATGACTTTCTGGTGCTGCAGCCTTCTTTTATTTCTCCTAAATGTATGAAAATGTATGCAAATTTAAATCAAGCTTAACCTGGGAGCTCGAGCAATATATTTAATGGAATTTCAAACCAACAAGGAGATCCGGACTCAGCCATCTAATGGCAAATATAATTACGCAACTAGGTTAGTTCTCAGTTATTCAGATGGATCTTTTTTTCAGCTCTGAGAGGAACCTGATGAGATTCTTTAAGATTGGAGGTGTGAGTGTGTAGTGATGTGAGGACACATTTATTTCTTTGTGAAAATGTAGAAATGCAGTTTTTGGTTGTAAACATTTCCGATCAGTGCATGATTGCCTGTGTGGGAGTAAAAAATGCTGAAATGAGTTTGGCCTGGTATAGAAATTTTAATTTTTAATAAACTCGTGGAAATCTTATTTTAAGACTGAATTGCAATTATAGGTCCAGGACGTGCGCTATTTTTGTCTGACCAAAATGGGTATGGATGTGCGTAAAGCTCGTGCGTAAAATCTTGAGAAGTTCACTCTGTAAACACCTGAGGAAGTATTCTCTAAAAGTTAATAATTAGCAATGAGAACTGCTCTTGGTTTGATTGTTGCCTTCTAAATTAAGTGCTGGCACGTCTAACAAATGCCATTGCGCTTTAATCTCCTCCTTCGCACGCGCTCAAGGGTGACAGGAGCAGCAATAAAGTCGCGCGTAAATCAGTTGGAAACTTTAATTAATAAACAGGAACTGCGCTCCACGCGCACATCGCTCCACAGCCAGACCCACTGGACCAGCATCCCGACTCACTTCCGGTTCGACTGCCTGTAACCCTTTCCTCTCCGCCGCTCCAGAAGCGGAGGTTCACGTATCTGCGCCGTCATTGGCGGAGATGCGTCGTCACTGCGCCTCACTCGGTCTGTGAGTGGTGGTGCGGGCTGTCAGTCACTGCCAGGCTGCTGCCGAGACTCCAGAGAGAGGGAGATGTCAGAGGCTGAGCTGCTCCCTTCCTTCAGTAGCACTAGTGGGGTTCAGCAGCCAGCATGGCCACAGCTGCCTCCAGCCCCTACACCCTGCTCAGCTCCAGTCCCATGATCCACCCGGACAGCCAGGCCATGCAGCCTGCTAGCCCCTACAGAGGACACCAGAAAATCTCCTCCAGAGCGACTACCTGCAGAGCGTCCAGAGCAACGGACACCCCCTCGGGCACCAGTGGGCGAGCAGTCTGTCGGAGGGCAGCCCCTGGTCGGCCTCCATGGAGCAGCAGGACGTGAAACCAGGCCGAGAGGACCTGCAGCTGGGCATCATCCATCACCGCTCCCCGCACGTAGCGCATCACTCCCCACATCACAACAACCATGGCAACCACCCGGGCGCGTGGGGAACCCCGGTGTCCCACAACTCGTCCATCAGCAGCGGGCAGCAGATAAACATCTACTCCCAGACGGGCTTCACTGTCAACGGCATGCTGGACCATGGTGGCCTCACACCTCCATCCAACCCGCAGGGCCAAGGCATGCACCCGGGCCTCAGGGACACTCTCAGCCCCGAGCACAGCGACCTCGGCGGGCACCACTGCCACGACCACTCCGACGAGGAGACGCCGACTTCGGACGAGCTGGAGCACTTTGCCAAGCAGTTCAAACAGCGGAGGATCAAGCTGGGCTTTACGCAGGCGGACGTGGGTTTGGCTCTGGGCACGCTGTACGGTAACGTCTTTTCCCAAACCACCATCTGCAGGTTCGAGGCTCTGCAGCTGAGCTTTAAAAACATGTGCAAACTAAAGCCGCTGTTTGAACAAGTGGCTGGAGGAGGCAGACTCGTCCACAGGCAGCTCTAGCAGTATAGACAAGATAGCAGCTCAGGGGAGGAAGAGGAAGAAGAGGACGTCCATCGAGGTCAGCGTCAAAGGGGTGCTGGAGACGCACTTTCTCAAGTGTCCCAAACCGTCCGCGCAGGAGATCACCTCGCTGGCGGACTCGCTGCAGCTGGAGAAGGAGGTGGTGCGCGTGTGGTTCTGCAACCGGAGGCAGAAGGAGAAGCGCATGACGCCGCCGGGGAGCCGCCGCCCGCACGAGGGACCCTATTCTCACAGCGGGAGCGCGGGAGACGCCTCCTCGTGCCATGATCTCTGACCGAAGCACCGGGAGGATTCCCCCGGCACAGACTCTCGAGCGCAGGGGCGCGCGGTGGCACCTCCGAGCCCTCGCGCCTGTCCCGGTACAGACTCCTCCAGCACTGAAACACAATAACAATAACAGAGATACCTGTTCAGCCTTCGTCATTTTCTAACTGTCATGAGGCATTATTCTATAGCGGCATATCAAAACGTCACATTTCAGATTTTACCTTTTGGAGCCCGCCAAATTATTTTCTACATCACGGATATAAATACAAAAATGTGCCTAATAACCTGCCAGCGCCTTTGGTTTGTGTCACCATTTCTCATCAGCTCGATAATAATGATAGGACGGGACTGATGTTTTTGTTTTTATTTGTTTGGGCTTCACTTGTCTTGAGTGAAACAAATAATAATAATATCACTTTTCTTAATTGATTTGTTGCAGCACCAGAGGCCGTTTCACAGTCCACCTCATGCTTCCCTCGGGCTTCTCAAATGCTTTAGATCTCACCATATTTACACTCATTATTTTGTAACATACTCTTAGCAGATCTGTAATTATTTTTGCATATGCAAATATAGGCCCTCATTCCAGTTGTAGAGGTACCAACATAATAGCACTTGGAGGGTTTGTTTTTATTATTAAATCCCTCCCTCATGGCCTGTAGCTTATGAAGCCACACACAGCTATTTATAAATTCATTTATTTGATTTCAATCATCTTCGACCATATAAACTGTGTGGACTCTGAAAATAGAGCCGAGAATAGAAAGAGGGGTTGACGACGCTATACACCTGCCTATAATTTTATTGTACGTTCAGTATCAAAAATTTTATAATCTTTAAATACTCCTGTTATTGGTTTATTTCTTAAGTTTTTTTTCGAATATTGTACAGTTTTATATATTACCCTTTTGAAGTCATTAATTTAAACAAATGCTCTTAGTTATTCATGCACTTAATTAGCAATGTAAAAAAAAACACACACACAATATTTTCAGTAAGATTGAACTGTTTCGGCGGTTTTATTCCAAATTTCGATGACAGCTCAAGTAATTATTTATTTTCAGTATAAAGCTTGTATTATGTTTTGAAATAAACTATGTATGTTGTAATAAACAATTTCTTGCTACAACTGTTCACTGTCCAAGACAGAATTCAAACTTCGGATGAATGAATATTGAATATTTAGCGTTATGTTTAAAATAATACAAAATTATCATTATAATAATTTTATTAGAATCATATTCTAGTGTTTTTATTATAATTTCATCACAATTCTATTATAATTGTATTATAATGCTATTGTTATTATTAAAATAATTTTAAATAATTAAAGCAATAATTAAATATAACGTTACATTTAAGAATTAAATTCATTTTCTTTTTCACCGTTACTTATACATTTATACACAACTTCAGAATGGATTCTATTTAAATTGCGACTATATTACAGGTATACTAAAAAGAACATTATGCTCCATTTATGTATTTATACAATGCGTAAGCAGCATAACCTTCACTCAGCTTCAATGTCAAAGTCAAAGGGCAACTTTTTCAGAGCCCTTCATGTCACTAACAGCTGTAAAATATCCAGTGGTTTCAGCAGGACCTTGGCTGCAGGTCTGCAGGCTCTACGGATCACAGCAAACTAAGTCGCTTTCTCCAGCAGCTCCACTGAAATGTTATTGTCCGGGCCCTCTGCCCTCCTCAATCAGACATGCGTGATTTATCGCCTGGGCCGCTGGGCCTGACAGCAAAACACAATGACACACACACACACACACACACCCAGACACACACAATCAGAAGCAGATGAATCTCATTTCAAAGACTACAGCTGCGTATAATTGGCCATGCAAGGGCAAAATAGAGCTATATTCCTAAAAAAAAAAAAAAAAAAATCATAATGCCTAAAAATAATTTAGGGATGGTTTGGAAATAAGTAGGCCTATAGATGCAGTGCTGCTTAAATGATTCAAAAATAGAGCAGGAGAGGGAGAGTGAAGGAGGGGAGAGAGGAGAAGAGGAGAGGCGGAAGGGTGCTAGGCCTTGCCTTGAAATGGAGAGCCTGACTGGAATACTAATGCATCTGAATTTATGCATCTCCTCAGTCTGCAGCCCTGAGAGGGGGGTGGGGGAGACAGAGAGAGAGCGAGAGAGGGAGAGGGAGGGAGGGAGAGGGAAAAGGGTGTGAGGGTGGAGGTGAAAGGGGGCGGTTATGTAGAAGAAGAGAAAAGTAAAACCATGGATGATTGATTCCATCCATCTATTTTAGTTCGAAATAATCCCTGATTTCTGAGGGGGAGAGAGGGGGAAAAAAAAAAAAAACCCTGGATGGAAGTCAGAGCGAGCAGCCGAGCAAACAAGCAAAGCGAGCCGAGGTCCAGAGCAGCACTGCAGTATCCTTGAGCCTCTTCCACCTCATACTGCTCCAGTGTGGAGTCTTTCAAACATCGTGCACCTTTCAAATATGTCCTTAAAGAGTAACTGATACCTCCACATAAATGAGTTACCAGTAAAAAATGATTGACTTGGGGAAAAATGTGTTAAGGACAGCGAGAAAAATATAACAGGTGCAAGATGAAAGCACATTTCAGAGGTATTAAATGAAGAACTTCAGGTAATTATTTCCTCCAAAATGCTTGAGGTTGAATGACTCTGGCAGATAATTGAGGCTGTGAATCAGATCCTGAGTGAGAGCGGACTGATCATCAGACAGGACAGCAACAATAGAGAAGCAGGAGTAGTGACTTGTGTAGTAGCAGTTTGCAGGATGAGCCGGTTGTTTACTGGCAGGGGATAATGGGAGCGGCTGACTCACACCTTTTTCATAATTGCATCTCATCACAAACCTTCTGTTCTCTTTGAATTTATTCTGTATCCTGTTTCAAAGACTTTGGTTGAAAGTTAAGAAGTCAAAAGTGTAAAAAAAAAAAAAAAAGAAAAGAAAAAAAGTGGGTTACCAAATTCTTCTAAATAAATTGTTTTCCAAAGCTTTTATTAATAGTGTTATTTTTCCCCCCCGAGCTCTTTAAAAAGAAAATCTCTGAAGGTCAATACAGTGAATGAAACACAGCAGGATTAAAGAGGAGTAACTTAAAAAGCAGGGTGGCACAAATTTACTGAGGAGGCAGGAAGAAAAGTTTGTGAGGCGCTGATATAGTGTTTGCAGTAAAAACTGGCATGTGGGAGGTCAAAGAGAGGACATTCGACAGCACATTTATCTTTAATTGGAAAGGGGGGAACGCAGAGGGCTGCAGTGGAGATGTCGTACGGAGAACACAGACAGCAGCCCACATGAGAGGACTCATACATGCGAGTAATGAATATCGGCTGCTAGTCGGCTGCATGGTGGCATGACTTCTGGACTTTCTCTCTCATCCTTTACAGTTTGAGTTTCTAAAATCGACATCACTCCTAAATATTCTCTCTTTTACCATCAGATGATTGTAAGGTCATCTTGTCTTTTTACAGCTCTCTTGTCAGGCCACTGTCCGTCTGATCCTGGTCTTACACTGGTTGTTCTATTGTGTTTTTCATCACCTAAATTAAGAACTCCAGTAAGTTATTTCCATGGCTTAGGGACGTTTAATCAATATTTGTGAACATGAGCAACTCTCTCTCAAAGCCAGAAACCAGAAAGACGAAAGTCTCAAGCTTGTGATGTTATAGGGTATAAGGTCTGGAGCTGCTCCATAGACAATGAATGGGAGTGATTTTGTGGACCCACAGGATGTTTGTTTTCTGTTTTATACCCACATGAGCTTTATTCTGTTGTAGTGTTCTCAGTCTGAAACACAAAATGCTCCCATATACTCCATATTTCCCTGGCTGCTCTGTGTCATCTGGAACATCTTTTTCAATTCATCGTCTGTTGAGCAGCTCTGGACTTTATACCCCGTGACATCAAACATTTGGCTTTAGGAGAGAGTTGTTCATGTTTACAAGTATTTTTGGACTGGCTTAGACCATAGCAATAACATGAATGAATTTAAAAATGGGTGTAGTTTCCCTTTTAAGCATTGGGTCCCTGCCTTTTTGGTTTGTTACTCTTCTTGTGACCTTCATAACCAGCTGCGTACTGTCAACCAAAGAATCTAATATTTTCACTTCATTTTTAAGCCTGAAAACACTTCCAATGTCCAGTAATGCAAAAGATTGTAAGATTACAAGGATTTGGATGTTTTGGGGTTTTTTTTTCTTTCATATCCTGTTAATAATGCAACCTTGTTTGAGTTTCCTCTCACTGGAAAGCACTTTTTTAAAAGTTTAATCTACGTTACACTTGTTGTAAGTGAGTCCTCAAATGGAAAAACAATTGCTAGCTTAAAATTTTGAGAGAAAAAAACCATCTAAAATGACTCAAAATAATAACAGAAACATGCATTAATTTATGAAAATATAAAAATGAGGAAAACAGTGTCTTTTATATTAGACATATTAAGTTTTGGAATATAGCATATATTGCTAACAAAACTTATGTTATCTTTCACTTGAGAAGAGTGGCTAAAATTCAATTACTTCAGCATGTGAGATATTTTTTGAGAATTCCCAAAAATGACCAAAAAAAAAAAAAAGATTGTGGCAGTCAAACTCCTTTATAAAAAAAAAGAACATTTTTAAAATTCAAAGTTGCAAAAGCTCCAGAAGTTAATATATTAGAAAATATGAAATGGATAAGGCACACAAGCCACTGCTGTTGCCAACACATACAGCATTTGCATTCATTCATTCAAGACGCCCTGTTAAAGGATACCAACACTCCAAAAAAGGTTACACTTTATTCAGATAGTCCACCGACAGATAGTTCATAGAGTATCTGTAACATTTCAACAGGTTATTAGCAGAGATTCAACAATTCAAATGTCACTACATATCCACAAAACAAATAAGTTGCACTTGAAGTATTCAGTCAAAATATGCTGTTTATGTAGGTATGTACATGAATTGTCACATACTGTATACTCTAAAGATAATCTGTTAAAACCGATACAGAATAAAGCAAAATGAATTGTTAAATCTCAAGTAATAAGGTTTTGAAATGTTACAAATACACTAAAACAGGTGTGCCAAAGTCCGGCCCGGGGACTAAATGTGGCCCGCGAACCCATTTTTAGCAGCCTGCAGCTTTTTGTTCAAAATATACACAGTTCCCACACATTTTTGTGGAAAAAAACTTAAAAACTTTTCCATGACTTTTAAAGGACCCATAATACTTGTATTTTTTCTTGCCCAACATTTTCCAACTGTTAGATTCACATTTTCTTCATATAATTTCAGCTAGCTGGCATACATGAAGGGAGAGACTGAATATTTAGAGAAAATGGAGAAAACGTCACACATAAGACAAAACGTCACACATAAAGCTATGTTACATCAAAAATTTCACTACAAAATTTCATGACTTTTCCAAAACTTTCAATGATGTTTACTAATTCCATGACTTCTAGAGGCCTTTGAAAATGTGATAGTGAAATTAGGTGACTTTTTTAGGTTCATGACCGTAGGAATCTTGAATATAGCCCCACTATATATGGCCCACCACACAACATTGGTTAAACAAGCAAAATATCTTTGCATTTTTCTGTGCACCTCATGCTGGCAGGACTATCATACATTTACATATATACATTCATAAACAAACGCCAAACAAGTAAATGAACACTTACTTAACAGCAGACATTTCCTGCTAGGTAGCAGACATGGCTACAGTGAAGAAGCACAGTGAGGGCCACCACTTTCAGGAGCAATGTAATGTAATGTGATGTAATATAATGTAATTTTATTTAGACAGGGACAGTGCACAATAAAACATGAATCTATAGAAAACAAGGAGAGATCCATCGTACCATTTTTTTAGCAAAGCTGCTATTTTCCACCCGTTGTCCCTGGACAGGTAGATGGAACAAATAAATTAATGACAGAATTTGATTAAATAAAGTACAAAACATCTGTTCATAAAATTTTACAAACATTATTATTCCCATAAATTTCAAATTTTCTGGAAAATTGCAGCTGTAGAATTAGCAGGGCACAGTCATTCCTACATCCTAATACCTGTTTGCACCGCAACATTCACAAATATGTGCAAAATAAAAATTACAAGGTAGATTTAATTGTCATTTTTTAAACTACCATTAAAAATGAAATTGATTAATTAGTTTCATTATTATTTTGATATTAGATATGTACAATGCTGCACAATCCCAAGTCCTGAAACACATTTTTCTAGGTGTAAAGTTGAATTCTCTTTCACTGAAAGATGTTACAGTTGTGTTTGTCTCATTTGTATTGGATATCTTTTAACAACCCTTATGCTGCGAAAAGGCAGCTGGCTCCCATATTTTCACTTTATTTAGATAGTCCACTTACAGATGGTCAAAAGCGGTGGCTTCCAAACTTTTTTGAATGGGGGCCAGATGAGATGAAGTGTTACCCCAAAGAATTTCTCCTAAAATCAAAGCATTCTTAGACTTTTAAAGAACCCTCCAATAGTCACTGTCAGTGGTTAAGAAATTGCTTTTTCCTGTATCTTCCCTTGGCTTGAGAGTATCAGTGAGTCTTGCATGTTTTGAACTGTAAACACATTGTTTGGCAATGGTTGTCACACTTGTTGCAGGGGGCATCAACACACTGATTCATCACATTTTCAGTTTATTTGTACTCGTAGAGCAGCCATGCCACTGCAGGGCACTGCCCCGACTTCAAAGTGAATTTGACCAAATTTGATAACTGATCACTGGAGGGCAGAGAAACCTCTGCAGGTAACAACAGTATATTAGAGGAGGGAATCAATTGCAGAGTAACTGTAACTGAGAGCGGAGGAGAGAAGAAAGCAGAGCGGTTGAGGAGGAGGAGGAGGAGGAGGAGGAGGGGGAGGAGGAGGGAGGGTGTCGAAGAAGAAGACGGGAGAATCTGCAATATGACTAATCTCATAACCTAAAATCAATTTCACATCCTCAGTTCTGGCATCCCCCTGACAGCGCTGGGCAGCTACAGTTTGTCGGGTGGGGGTTGGGTGGTGGAAGAAATACAGTAACATCCAGCTGAGGGAGTCCCAATATGGAGAGAACCATAACAAAAAAAATGAAGCATATTCTTTGTATTTTTGGTAAATATAAAATATTGTTTTTTTTAAAGGAGGTCTTCCTCACGTCCTAAGATTGGTGCAGACTCTCAGAAACTGCCATTTTTTCCCAGCCAGTCACTGACAATTAATTGTAAAAATGGTGTCAGTAGAACAGCTGCCTCTGTGATCTCATTGTTCTTCTCTGTTGAGGCTGTGGCATTCATGTCTGTGCAATTACTTTGACAATTAAAACCATATTAAGGTTGTGCAGTGTGATAGCTCCATTAAGAGACAGGGGAACTCTGAGTGACATCCACACTTTGTTATTTTGAGGCTGACACTCCTGTGAAACTTTGATGTGATGCTAAGAAGTCACACGTGGCTGCACACCTGCAGTGAAGAGGCCTTTCTGCAAAAAACTACAGAGCTGAGCATGCTCTGTGTTTAGAAAGGAGGCTTCCCACTTACTCTGCCCATTAAACACACACACACACACACACACACACACACACGAACGAGGAGTATATGTGAGAGGCCTGTTTATGACACTGAGAGAGTAAATCACTGTGTCTGATATCTTCATTTGAGACAGAGGGCTGATCACTGCTCGTCCTGCTTGTTCCACATTAACTCATTATCACACACGCTCACTCCATTAATTCTCTTGCTTTTATTAGCAGCAAGAGTGCATACACACGCACACACACATAAACACACAGTGGGCCGATGACGAGCGCTGCCTCTACCTCATCTGACAGCTAATGGCTTCATTAGGAGCAGCGTGTTAATTGGCTGACTTTGGGGAGACGCTCGTTAATGAGGATAAATAGATTCACACCTGAGCGGGGCGCTACCCAGCCACAGCAGCACTGTGGGAACTCTGGATGACGAGCAAATGTGGACTGCATGTGTGACTGCGGCACTTTATTGTGGGGTATAAGTCAATGTGACACACCACTGTCCCTCTTTTATTTTCCTTCCTCCCAGCCTGAACACAGTGGTGTTTTCCTTTGCCAGGCGCACTTATTAGCCGAGTGGTTGATTAGCACCAGGAGGCCAAAACAAAGAGCAGTATGTCAAAACAATTAGCCCCACTGTTTACCGCTCAGCTCCCAGGCTGACAACTAAATGCACCTAATCCAGGACAGAGAGAGGAGAGACAGGAGAGGACACAGAGTCGGCTCAGACAGTTGCAGAAAAAGGACAACAGCTGGTCCATAGGCCAACGTGTGTGTGTGTGTGTGTGTGTGTGTGTGCACGTGCATTGGTGGGAGCAGTCCTCTTGCCTCAATCCATCTGCTCTCCTTCCTAGATCTCCATCCTCTGCTGTCTGCTCATGACAGCTCTGGGACACACACACACACACACACACAAACACACACAGAGACTCGTCTCTTTACACACCACTGGTTAGAGGAGCTCTTACTCTCAGGGGAGCAGGGGGTTGGACAGACAAAATGGAAGCAGGCGAGACTGATCATTTACATAAGGGTAGGACACAGACCCACTGAGGGCCGCTGTGTTCGTCAGCCATGTAACTTCTCATGTACTGGACAGTTGTACCACCTAGTGGTGGCTAATACACTTTGCATGTCATTGATGTTTATTGGGGGAGGACACAAAGGGAAATGAAGCTCCTTGGGAGGAAGCCTCATTTTAAAGGGTCTGTTCATGTAAATTACAAAATAATTGTAACTACTCCTTCTATCGATCCATGAAAAAACTCGGGTTTAAAGTAGGGGTTGACCGATATTGTTTTTTTCAGCGCCAATACCTTTTGTTAGTAGTTAATGAGACTGGTAACTGTTATTTGGAACCAATATGCATTTATAATAAAAATGAAAATCTTTCCTTCAAAATTTAGAATCTGGAATATAATAAACTCCAACATAAAACTTAGTGTAAATGCCTTTAGCAAATGTTTAATCAAAACTGAAACTTTCAACATCAAATACAGAAAGTTCCCAGCAACTTTTTTTATATAAAGTTCTGTGAAAATTTAAATTAAAAATGAAAACATAAAAATAGTGAAAGTAAAAGTTCCTCCCATGCTGACACTTTATTTGCACATTGTAATCAATTAATTCTATTGGCTATCATTAAAATAAAAATGCTGATACAGATAAAAGGCAAAATGGCAAATACTGGCCCCAATAATTGGCCAGGCCGATAATCTGTCGACCCCTAGTTTAAAGCTGCACTAGTCAATATTTTTGTATCAACCATGTATCAAATTACTACATGTAAAGTATCACTCTTACTCCACTTTACCACTGGACAAAACACCCACTAATACTCACTGACATCTAACTTTTGGTGGACAGTAACAATATACATTTACTTAAGTACTGTACTAAAATACAGTTTTTGAGTATCTGTACTTTACACTACATCAGAAAGACAAATATTGTACTTTTGACTCTTCTACATTTCTGGCTCTTGTTACTCATTACGTTTGCTTTAAAGTCTGTGGATGATATTCTTTTCTTTTCTAAAATGCAAAAGACCATAAACTGTGATCATGCAGTGCTGTTTGTCCAAGTGGTGTTACCAAGTCTCTACCTCATGCATGTGCTACTCAGACTGGGCGGGTCATCGGTAGAGACAGGTAGACAGTATAGGTAATCAGCAGGTGCTTGTATTTGGTTATGTGATGTTAGTAATGGCTATAGCAGTAAATGGAGATGAAGCTTCCCCACCAGATCCCCAATGGCCATACCTCAATTCCATGTTAAACATTTGCTTACTTCCAGATGAATATTTTAAACAAAGCTGACTGTGCTTGTAGTAGTTGCTGTTTTTGTGCTATTATTGGTCAAATGACTTTTTATGGATTTGTCCACGAAGTTGCTTTACACTGTTATAAAATATTTTTACTCAGCATTTTCACTTTAGCTGTGGATTAACCAGTGTGTTGAGATTTTACAAAAAAGTATTCTGAATACTTGAGTATTTTTAAAAGAAAATAGAAAAAAGAAAATAAGTAGGCGAGTCATAGAGCTGGTGGGTGTGTCACACAGCTCCTCTATCTGCAGCTATACTTACTGTATATTAGACTCTTTTCTGGCACGATACAATGACACATGGCCACAAAATACCATTTAGTCAGCACTGAGGTTGAAAGACATTGAATAAGTAAGAGAAGAAAGATGAAACCAACATTTTCACAGACCTCCATGCTGCTTTCTGCTGTTTACTCAACTGTTTTCTGGCCTGTCCGTGATGTTGAACATTACACACCAGAAAAAAGAAAGGCCTATTGGTCTACTGGCAATAGGATCACTATTTTTCTCACAGGTTTTCCCACTTAAAGAACCTGCACACATGCACTAATTATGGTGAAAGTGTTTTAGAGTATGATTGCCAAACTCTGCAGTTCAACTCAGCTATGCAAAGCATTCAGCATTTTTTAGCTCATTATTTTGGTTTTATCCACAACTTGTGTTTTGGTTCTCTCTCAAGTCTCTCACTGACCTTGTTTTAGGCCTAAGCTATTTCCAGTAAACCAACTCAGATAAACCAGTTGTAAGCTATGTGCCCAGCACCTAATCACTGACAAAGTTATGAGTTTGTCATTACAGCTGTTGTTATCTTGGCTTTTGGAGCCAGAAGTGCCCATAATTGGCCCAGAGGGTGGGGCTGGGGAGGAGCGAGGGGTGGAGCCATCTGAGAACCTGAGGACATTGTAGACAGACAGCCTGTCACTCAAAGTGGCCACCCTTAATTATGCCTAACTTTGAGCCTTACTTTAATGTAAACAGGTTGGTTCTCTAAAAATTCACCCCCCTTTGCAGTTGTTGTGAATGTGAAATTCGCTATAGAGACCAAAACTGTTTTTTGTTCCAGACTGTTAACATGTTAATTTGTGCTGTAAAGTTGGGCATTTTAACATGGGGGTCTCTGGGGATTAACTCGCTTTTGGAGCCAGCCTAAAGTGGCCATTAGAAGAACTGCAGTTTTTGGCACTTCTGCATTTTTCAGCCCCTTAAGTTGCTGTTTGGAGTGGACAGATTTTTTTGATAGAACAAACCAGCTCAGACCACACAGGATGCATGTCAATAATGATCTTTAATGTCAATATATACAGAACTTGAAAGAAAAATAGAATCTTAAAAATCAAATGAAATAAATACAATATCATACAATTTCCACAATGTCTTTTTGAAGAGATATCCATGGAAATTCTTTTTTTTTTCTTTTTTAAATTCAGCCTCTCTGGTTCGACAGGGTGCGTCCCGTCCCCCCCAGAGAAATCCCTACAACTCCCCCACATGCTCTTCATCTTCATCATCTTCATTATATATATTTATATATTTTTTGCAAACTAGAATTTCTTTCATCGTTACCACATTGTTCCACCTTTGAACTCCAGATATTATCTTTAGTCCATTTGCAGCTTATTTTTCCTCTTTTGATACATTGTTAGCATCACAAAGAAACATGAGCCAGACTCTGAATTTTAGGGGAAAAGAAATACATGCATTTATGTAACAAAAGTGCTGACGGATGATCTTGATCCTGAGGGACCTTTTAATCTGCCTCACAAGCAGAATCATGTCTTTTTTTTTTTTAAGAGAGAAACAGTCGTACAATGTCCCTCAGTCAATATCATCCTGCCGACACTCTCACACATAAACCATTACTTCACTTTGAAGAAAAGAAGTTAAGACAGCAAAAGCTAACAAGGGAAGAGGAGAGAGAACTGAGAACTGAGAACTGAGAACTGAGGAGGAGGAGGAGGATGGCAGAGCGCAGATGAAGAGCAGTGGAGGGGGTGGGGGGGTGGGGCACAGTTTACCGAAGCAGCTTTGGATCAGCCAATCACAGTGAAGGAGAACACCAGCTGGTGCGTTTCTTCCCTACGGGAGGAAGAGAGAATGAAAGGCGAGGAGGGCAAGTGCATATGAAAGCTGTGGAAATAAATACAAGTCTGTCTCCCCAGCAGTAACAGATATGTGAGTTTCCCCTCTTCCTCTTCAGCTGACTTCTTCACAATGCAACCTCCTCCAGTGTGGGTGTGCATGTTAGCGTGCATATGTCGGGTGTGTCAAATAAATAGATTAAAAAGGGAGACAGTAGATCTGACTGGCCAGGACTTCGGTCTGTGTGTGTATGTATGCATGTTTGCGTATTAGAGTCCGACTGAGAGTGAGGTCAAAACAGGAGGACGAGCAGTGTGTGTGTGTGAGAGTGAGTGTGCCTACGCTTGTGTGTGTGTGTGTGTCTGTGTCTGTGTCTGTGTGTGTGTCTCTGTGTCTGTGTCTACATGTCTGTTGAGGTGAGTTTCTTCATGCTGCGTCTCTGGGCTAAACTGGAAGCTGCCACGGGCTCCAACACCGTCTGACTTGTCTTCTGGCTCAGTGCTGAATAGGTGGCAGCCATGGCTCCCTGGAAAACAATGAAATAAACACTTTAAAGACATAGATTCTGAAGCTGGGGGTCTCTCAATCAACACAATAACAAAAGGTAGACTTTGATGATGTCGTAGAGTAGCATGGGATCATGGGAGTTGTTGTCTTCACTGTTAAACGACCTTATACAAACATTTTTTTATCTGTGTTAACGACCACCATTTCCGAAGTTGCAGTTCTGACAACATGCAGGCATCATATTTAAAAAAACGTTATGTTTAGTCACTTTTAGTCATTTCATTGTAATAAAATAGCCGCAACTTAACTTGCTAACTTGTCATTAGCATTAGATGAGTCGAATACACTTGCACTAAAGGCTACAGCTACTGTAGCGATCCCTATGTGAAGAATTCAATCATGGGGAAGCTCAGGGCTGTTATCTGTGGTCAAAATAAGTCACAATGAGTGAGGCAGCAGCAGACCAGAAGCTCCAGTGTTCTGTGTGTTAAAATTACTGTTTGAGTCTAAGGAGTCTGGTGGCTTTGAAAAGGGCAATGTAACAGCTTCAACAGGGCAGCAGAAAAATGTGTTTTAACCACCTGAAAAACAGGCATATCTTTAAAAAAATTCAGATCAGTTTAAGTGGCCGCTATGTTTACCATATTTTCACCGCTTTAATGTGCAGTCAGACAGCCGTTTCCATTGGGGTCTGAAGTGACAGCCATGAAAAAAAGCCATTTTACCTTACAGAACATGGAAGTTACTATTCTACCGCTGTCTCGATTGCTTAGTTTATTTGTGTTATTGTGTGACTAAAGTAAATCTGAACTTATGCTTTAAAACATCAAAGTCAATAACAATGTAATTTTACTGTATGCACTGGCATGGTGCCTGGCATGAACCACTTGTCAGAGCACATTGAAATATCACAAATAAGGTGTCTGCTGGATAACTGTGGTGCAAAATGGCATGCAATAACTCAATGATGCTGTGTGGCAGAAATAATTCTGTATTAACGTAAATAAGCATAACTACCTGACGTTGCATGTTTTTCAGTGATGTAAACCCCGTGTTAAACCGGAAGTTATAGCAATTAGAGAAAGGTAAAGGTTATGTGACCCACCAATTTCTCTGGGTTTGATCATTGTTGAAATCATTTCGATATATGTAAGTACACAACTCAGCTAAATCTATGACAAAGATCTAGTCATTTTTAGACATTTTAATGCAGAAGTATAACATTTCCCATTTACATGGATTCAAGACTCTAGCTTTGAGGCACTTCTGTTTCCACTTTTGTTGGTGTTTGATTTTTTTACCCGCGTGTCTGTATAGGAGATCAGTCTGTTTTGTGGAACCAAACAAAACCAAGTTTTGTTTTTGGTCATGAATATGTGATGCTCATTTCGCCACCACAACTCTACTAATTTGAAAAATATCTTTTTCCATGCAACAAAAGATCCATTCATCTTTTCAAATTCTTGGTGAGTTATGCTAACATTCAGCCTATTTATCATTGCACTGCACTACATTTGCTTGTTTATTTAGTACCACCCACTTATCCAGAAACACGTAATCATCTGAAAATGAGAATGAGACCAGCATTAAAACCTGACACTGGCTTTAGCAAGTGCAGTAACATCTTAAAAAAAAGTAGAAAAAATATTACATCATCAAAACAGCAAGCGAATACTCAGGGCAATGGTGCAGGCAATCAAGGTGAACAGGTTCAGTTACAATGATGCATGCTTGTATAATCACAACTTCCTCTGCTACACTCATCAGTGTGTTTACAATTCCATATAAAAGAGTCAAACTGGTGGAAGATCCAGTCTGATAGAAAAAGCGCCAAACAGAAAGTTGTTGAGGAGGGGACTTGTTCCAACTTACAAAGAGGCCACAAGGACACAAATAACACTTCTGGGTGGCTGTGGCGTGCAGTGAAACATTTCTATACAAACTATTGGTCAGACCTTAAATCACATGTGCAAGAGACGAGAAGAGCAAAAATAGACCGGTGACAGCAGTGGGATTCATGACTAAGAGCAGAATGACGAGTCTACAGTAAGCAACACTAAAATTCACACTGACGAGGAAAAATGATGCACGGTCTCTTAAGCGCTAACAGAAAGGTAAAATTAAATGTGACCGGCATGAATATACTGAACCATCCATCCTACCTGACGATAATCGTACCATCTGGTGGCGAGCTGTTAATGACGCTCGAAATCTATCAGTAGAGCTTTACTTCAGTTTTAGAACTAAATGCTGTTGCTGACCAGGTGCATTCATGCAAGCAGGCGTGTCACTTCCACGTCATCAGAACAACCGCGCGCCCTACTGAGTGGAAAAAAAAAAAAAAACGCTGTTAAAGTTGTGGTGCCAAATTGGAAAATGGAGTGGCTTTATGCCTAATAGCTGCTGCGTTGTATTTTGCATGTCAAACCAGGGCTGAGCGATATAGAGGAAATCAAATATCACAATATTTTTGAACCAATACCTCAATATTTATATGGCAACGATGTTTAGGGTAGACTATTGGTGCTTTCACAGAATATTTACATGAGATTTTTTATAATACTGATCAATAGTGTGGATAAAATGACAAAGTGGGTAACGGCAAATAATAGGACAGCTAAAGCAGTCTGGTATATTCAGGAATCACATTAACTTAAAATGCGATTAAGATCCTTTGCAAGATCTTGTTGAATCTTTGGCTTGGAAAATCTAGTTTCTTATGGAGTACCAGCACTGCAACTATAACATTTTTTAAACAAAGCTGGAGATAAGACAGGACTCTGCCTTGTGAATTTATCTGTTGCATTACATGAATAAAGATCTCTGTAGAGCATGCACTAACATCTGTAATGGAACTAAGGAAGATTTAAGGACTGAGTGAAAAGGACTGAGGTTTCTTGAAGTAACACTCTCTGTTTACTGCTGATCTTTGTTCAGACCCTCACCTACATATGCTTACAGGCTTTGGGTTGTATCTGAAAGAACGGGATCACAGATGGAAGCAGATTCCTGTGCAGGAAGGCGGATTCTCTCTGCATGTTTGGGTGAACAGTTCAGCTATTTCAGACTGCCTCTATATACAACCGCTTAAAAGCTTGTTAAGGATCCCCCTCAGACAACCTCTCCCTGCAGGGGTGACAGAGTGATAGAGACTGCACCACTAAGTTATGAGTGCATGATCGTCCAAGGGGATGAGGGGAGTCAGTGGGGAAAGGGGGTTACCAGGCTGCTCTGCTGTGCTGTTTTTAATGTTGACTTTTTGTTACTTCAAGTTGAGTCATATTGAGGATTTTCATGACTTTGTAGTTTCTGATAGCTCTCAATTCATAATTTGAAGGAAGCTTACTCATCTGGTGGGGAATTTGGGTTTTTTGGCTCTGCCTAGCAACACTGCTCAACACTGCTCTCACGACTGAAACACACCGGCTATGACATGTTTTGTGCATAAACTAAAAAAAAAAATGTTCTAGCTTTCTGCTTTACTCCCGCAGTATGCTGCCCACTGTATATGCACATTAGAGTTTTTCCAGCTGGACCTGCTTGTTAGTTCCTGCTGTACCAACGTCACAGATTTTTAAATTGCTTTTCTCAGCTTGAGAATTTTTTTTACAAATATAAAGCCACCATGACTCAAAAATTAATAATACAAAGATTCTTGATTTTGTTTGCAGTTTGAGGTGTCCTATCAACAGTTTTAGGGGTGTCTATGGGGAAAATGCTTTTTTGGTCACAGGGGATTTTTTTGCAGCAGTATTGCAAGTGACCATTGGGAAAAATTGTCTGCAAGGCTGAGCGGCTTTCTTGGTCAGCATGATGAGCTTTTTTTTAAACTTCTTCTACTCTGCGTTTATTGGTGGCTCGCTAAAGAATTGGACCAACTACCTCACCTACTTTACCACGTGTGTAGATGCTGCCCTTGTTATGTCAGTGAAAGCCGTCTGGCTTTGTATTATCGGCACAATTAATCAGGTATAATTTAATTATCAGAGTAATACATAATAATATAAATTTCCCAGTCAAAAATACGACCTGATGGCCTGATATATATATATATATATATATATACTGATATACTGCATCCCTAGTTTTGGTGTCCATGTGTCACTCTATAACACCAATAATCCACTTTACCAGTAAATGATATATTTCATAGTTTAAATACTCACTGTTTTTTAACATGTTAATAGCATAATATCATCACTATCAATATAAATTGAAGCATTACTGTACACACTGTGTAAGCTGTCATTCATCAAACTCTTGGCAATTGACGCAGATTCTGATCCCCACTGAAGTGTCTTTCCTTTTTATTTTTATATCAGTTTTGTAATCTAATCACTTTATCCTTTCCGCCCTTTCATCCCTAAACTTGTTGTTCAAGTGCAACAAAATGATTCACCATTTTTGAAAATTGAACATCCTCTTTCTTGTTGTCAGCTGCCTAGCAACACTGCTCTCACGACTTAATCCACTTGAGCACCAAATGTGTTGTGCACTCGGCTTCCTGTGTCAAAAATACGACCTGATGAGTTCCATTTCAAAGAAGCATCTGACCTGGATACGTGGCAAGATAAGATAGAAGGATGGACACATCTGCTCTGTTGCATGTTATGTTAGTAATAGATGAGTCTAGAAGTGGATGAATCACCAAAGGACTGGGCTCACTTTCAAATGTCAAGTGGCACTGCAAGGCTATGACATCACGGAGGAGAGTTCAGACCCTCTTCTGGCTCAGAGAGATGATGTGGTTCCATGTTTAGAAACACTGAGAGTTATAAAGCATGAGGCCAACACAGACCATGTATGTGCCTGTGTCTTTGTTTGTTTGTTAGTTTGGAGGATATGTACACTCACCTTGACGAGGTGAGGTGCATCATGGCGTGTGAGCTGGAAGTGTGGTAGCGTATCTCTGCAGGTGATCCAGGAATGCTTTAGAACCTGTTCTGCTGTGTATCGCTGGTGAGGGTCCACATGGAGCATATGGGACAGCAGGTCCTGCAACAGATAAAACCCATTCAGTCTTAAAAGTATGCAAAAAACTCAATTTCAAGAGTGATTTTTCATTGATAAACTCTCAATGTGTCTCAACAATGATGAGATAAAAATGCTGTCTTTGTTGTTAGCATCAGTTTTACAACAAACCTTTGAGTCACATTTTATCACTGCCTTTGCACAATCATAGAACAAAACGATACATATAGTAACAACTCTTAAAGTTACTGCTAAATGAAGTTCATGTAGCACCTTTCACAAAGTGAAGACTGTTTTACAGGCATGAGAAGAGAAAAAAATATTTGATATTAGACTTTGAAAATGTTCTTTAAAGTCACAGGACCAATGAAAATCAGCTTCAAAGACACACCACCTGTGTGAAGCAACAAAGTGTCAGTGTGTGTGTGTGTGTGTGTGTGTGTGTGTGTGTGTGTGTGTGTGTGTGTATCTGTGTGTACCTTTGAGGTGTCTGATACAGTATCCCAGTTGCCACCTGTCAAAGAGAACTTTCCAGATCCTATCCGGAGTAGAATCTCCTCTGGTGTGTCGTTTGGCCCATTAGCAAACGGCGTGTACCTGACGGGCGTTAAAGAATAGACATTAGTAAAGCACATGCAGTATTTCCTTTCTTAGATACTATTGTATACTGGTCTCATAACTCGACTGCCACTTTGTGGTATTTAAACACACCATGAATACAACTATCTGACTTTCTTAACATCTCTGAGTACAAGCAGGAAATGCTGAAGTGAGGCCAATGATAATTGTATCATATTTGCTAATCTATCCATTCAATAAGTATGCTTTTTAGGAAATGTCTTAGTTACAATAATATTACATAATGTGAATCAGGCATTTCCAGAAGAAACAGAAACAGAAATCGGTTTTGCACTGTCCCTTTGTCGCTCTTTCCTACAACATTTAAGCTGAATTATCCAACATTTTTTTTAATGAGTGCATTCTTACCCTGCCAGCATGGTATACAGTAGAACTCCAAGACTCCATATATCACAGGCTGCATCATACCCTTGCCGCATTAGTACCTGGACCCACAAAAACAAAGACACAATCCATTAGCAACTCATATTGACAATAGGAATAAAAAAATCTCTTTTTTACATGCTTAACTTTCTGTCCACTTTACATCCTTGCTCCTATATTATATCTCTTTCTCTATATATCTAAATTTCAGATTTTTAAGTCTTATATTCCCTCAGCATTTGCTCCTTTTTTGCTTTCATCATTTTCTCCGCTTTCACCTCTGGTGCCACAAAGTTGGCGGTGTAACAGGGGGTGAGGAGCAGGCCGTTGCCTCCTCGAAGCTGCTTGGCGAATCCAAAATCACAGATTCTGATGGAGTCAGGATTGCCCGAGTCATCCATATATAGGATGTTACTGGGCTTCAGGTCTCGGTGTACCACCTGGAGAGGAGGAGAAAAAAAGAACCTTAGAGACAGAAGATATCACATGTCCACTTGTTCTCATACATATGCTGAAGTGTGTCCTCACCCCTTGGCAGTGGAGGTAGTCAACAGTCTTGGTGATGGTGTAGAGCACAGCACTGGCCTCTCTCTCAGAGAAAAACTTCTGCCTGAGGATCTTGTCCAGCAGCTCCCCTCCCTTCATCAGCTCTGTCACCAGGTATACATACCTGCCCTCGTCATACACCTGACACACGCAGAGAGAGTTAGTATGGTGACAAACTAAAAAATGTACTCGTCATGAAATGCTCACACTCAAATGTTACGGACATCTTTCAGAGTGATGATGTTGGGATGCTGTCCGTATCGCATCAGGATCTCGATCTCCTCAGAGGGGTCCCTCTTACTTTTGTCTATAATCTGAAAGACAGACATGAGCAGCTGATGTCAAATGACAGAACGTACTGGCTGGGTCAAATAAAAAATAACCTCTATTCAGGGTTCCCGTAGTTCCTTAAAAAGGCATTGAATTCATTAGTCTAAAATATCTTTCAAAAGTCTTAAAAATGCTAGAACATGGGGATTGGGATTTTATTAATCTGTTTTTTTCTAACGTTGCATTGTAAAATCTCAAAATAATTAGTGACATCTTTTCTTTTTATTCCTTTTCTTACTCGTCATGGTGGGAATCCAAGCAGTGGAATCTTACATGCACACAAAATTGTCCAGAAAAAAGGATACTATAATGGATACCTTTATGACAATACAATATGTTCATTGTCGTCCATGTGCTTCACTCTAGAAAGAGTTATTTTTCAAACATGTGATGTAGATAATTTAATCTTTTCACTGGACAAAAACTCATGTTTTTGTTACTATAAACATTTGGGCAAACTAAAATTGTCCTTGTTCAATTTTAGTTATTAGAAAATTGGACTTAAACTTAATTCCAAGTGGCATTAAAAAAAACGTCTTAAGTTTAACTTACCTGGTAGCCTTTAACAAACTAGGTGAGATATACAGCAAAGCATTGCTTTAAATAAATGTGAAGAAGTGCTGCCCTCTGCTGGCATGTTGGCAACACTAACTACAATTGACATGCTCAGTTTTTTAGCAATTTCATACACTCACAAGGTTCATTTTATGTACCCACACTATACAGACACAAATATATTAAATTTTGCATTCACACTAAAGTCATCTAAATTAATCATTTAGCTCACCAGAAGTTTAATAACACTTTTTTTTTTTTTTTGCTCACAAATGCAACAAGAATGGAGGTTTATTTTAAAAAAACAAACAGAAACATTCACAGCTATGTTATAGGAGCTGATCATAACATTAACCTTATGAAACCTGAGCAAACTGACTTGAAACATGGGAAGACAGCAATGAACAACTTGAATTGGCCCACAAATTGGCAAATCTTTTTACTATAGCCAATATAGACATGCCCTTGAGCAAGCAATTCACAGGCCAACTAAACTGGATAACTCTAAGTTTAAAGCATGGACAGTGTTTCAGAAAATGAGCACTGGTACTTAGTGAATTTTAAAAAAGGAACTGAAACATTGTACTACCTTCACAGCATAGTCCATGGCAGAGACTCGGTGTACACAGCGTTTACAGATAGAGTATGAGCCGACCCCTATATCCTCCTGCAGCTCGTAAAGATCTGAGAACTTGGTCGAGCCTCCGTGCATCTAAACAGAACGAGATCAAACTGTTATGTTACATCCTTAAACATTAACTGAATAAATTAAATATTCTGTCCTTCACAAGCCTACACATTTGATGTGACGACTCATAGACCTGGTGTTGCATTCATTTTTACACTGTTCACAAATATGCCCGAGTGGAACTTTAGTAGTAATTTTATTACATATTCAGCAGCAGCAGCAGCAGCAGCAGCAGCAGTCAAACTGTCAGAGCAGATTTACCACCTCTGTAGTATTAGCTCCATATTCACACATCACTTAATGGCACAATGCTGTCAAATTAAACAGTCATGGGCAGAAATGGAGCCATGCTGGATATATGTGTATGTGTGTGTAGGTCTGCAAAGGGACACATCCAAATCTAAATGGTGACTCCACTGTTGGACATAAATGGAATTGTTCTTTAACGTCTCTGCACAAGCTGAGCTTCATATAGAGTATCTGTGTGACCTTCATGTATGTGAGGTAATATATAATTAACTGGTGTAACTTGTGATAGAGGACATTTGCAGAAATGGGGATAATGTGTGTTCACCTGAACTATGGGGAGTATGCTGAGCAGCGGGGAGCTCTTGTTTTCATCCATAGGGGTTGGAGCAACAAAACTGAAGCCTTTGAAGAGCTGGTGGGCGTTCGCACTGGGAGGGATACCTGGGGAGTCTAAACATACAAAAGATAATCCACAATATAGTCTTATGAACATACAGACACCCACTAAATTTTGGAGACTTTGCTTGTATTCAGCACTCAGTCGCAGTTTCCATGGCTGCAGGAGTGGCTGTTGTTTTTAAGCTCTAAAGCATGTGAACAGAGCATGTGTGTGTAGGTGTAGATTTACCTTTAGGCGTTTTAGCGGTGAACTCGGGGTCGAAGCAGAACGTGTCATCTGGTTTACCTGCTGCGGGCTTGAAGGGGGGCTGGAGCTCTCTCCTGTACAGTTTCTGCAGGTGGCATACACCACGCAGAAAACACACATACATGTTAGAAATCAAACCCCACCACAGGCTGTTTGCAGTGTGTGAACATATGTGAGAGAAAAGCAAAGACCCCTCCCAGATTAACCCGCTCCCATCCCTCCATAGCCCGGTGCAGCCAATAGCATCCTGCAGGCTCTTAAACACTCACGCAGGGCTATTAGTGCACACACAGCGAGCACTGGCCCTCTGCCCAGACTCACACACACACAAACATACTTGGCGTGGCCAAGACTGATGGCCAATCTCACCAAGCCAACCGTTTGTTAGGTGTGAATCCTCAACAGAAGCTGGAGAGTTACATGTGTGTGTGTGTGAGTGTGGGTGTTGTGAGAAATGAGAGCGGTGTGTGTGTGTGTGTGTGTGTGTGTGTGTGTGTGTGTGTGTGTGTGTTCACATTCCAGTCGATGGTGGAAAAGAAAGCGTGGCGTTTGATCTCCTCCACTCCGTCGGGCCCGGCCCCTAAAGACACAGATCACTCTGGTTCAGTTCACTGGCACGTTCGCTTTTATTGTTTCCAGAGGATCAACACATTCACACATTTTTCTCTCAGCGGGTTTTTCAGCATGTGATTTAAGTGGATGCCAAAATGTTAACAAGCTCAAGCAAAAAGCAAGTGGCGCAATGTGAGGATCAACACACTTCGTTTACTGTTATTCTAACAGGTTCACGCTCACACAGTCGGCTTTAAAGCACCTTACCTAGTCTGTTAGCGGGGTTACGTTTAAACAGCATTCTCAGCAAACTCTGGGCTTCCAAACTTAGGAACTGAGGCATTCCCAACTTAGCTCTGGAGGGGCGGAGGAGAGCAGAAAGTGAATGTACGGACAAAAAGAAAAGCTACAGTTGATCAGCTCTTACAAAACTTGTCTCACTTCTGTCACACTTTCAGTGTCCAACATAATGACTCACTTGAGAATCATGTTCATGGTCTCATTGCGGTCTTTCCCTTGGAACGGCAATGTCCCCGTTAGCATTTCAAACTGCAAGCACACAATGAAAGAAAAAGGATTGAATCAACATTTTTTCTGTAATCCATTTATATAAATGTCAAAGTTAAAAAAAGGGAGTTTCTGTACCATAAGTACTCCCAGAGACCACCAGTCCGCACTTTGCGTGTGTCCTCTCCGGTTGACCACCTCAGGGGCCATATACTCCACCGTACCACAGAAGGAATAAGCCTTCTTATCAGCATCTACTGACTCTTTACTCAAGCCAAAGTCTGCACAACAGCAATGTAAAAAAAAAAGAAGGGTAAGACACATCGCTGACTGAAGAGTCCCACCAGTAATTACATCATGCAGAGCTTTTATTCTTTAGGTGTTAGCAAGGGAAACATAAAAATAGCTGCTGAAGACAGTCAGCCTAAGGACAAAAATGGGTCATGACTCTATTTTAAGAGGGCACATTTAATATGAAACACTTTAATTACAGGCCATTACCCAGATGTAACTGTTCAATCACTCTTTTATACTAAACAAATGAATTTACAATTAAAAAATAACTCAAATAAATACCTGTGCATTACGTGTATTTAGCACTAATTCAAAAACATACCTGTTAACTTTATATGTCCAGCTTCATCAAGTAAGATGCTGAAAGACAAGGATAGGTTTTCATGGAGGTGAGTTTTAAACAACAATACAACAATGACAGTATTTTATCTCGTACCTTTGCATTCTGCATAATATTTAAAGACATTTTTGCAAATCTTAAGGGAAAGTTTGGATTTTTTTTTAAAGTCAGGTTGTATGAGGTACTTATCCATAGTATGTGTTTTACCAATAGACCCCCAGTCTGGAGAAGCAGACAGGAGTGCTGCTTCAGAAGCAAAGCAGGGGCTGCTGTGTACGGGGGCAACAGCAAAATGTATTTTAAAAATGAGTTTAAGCATATTCTTTATTTAAAATATTTTCACCACTTAACTTCGTCATCAGACAGCCCTTTCCAACAGGTAGCTGAATTCGTTATTTATGCTCTCTTCAACAAAACCAGTAATTTTACCTCCCAGAACACAGGAGTTGCTGTTCTACTTCTGCCTTGATGGATTTGGTGAATCTGTAGTGGTAGACCAGCAACCCTAATGTTCTGCATTGAAGAGATCATAGATGAATACAGGGGTTTGAGTTCCCTGTTGGAAAGGGCTTACTGAGGGGCAAGGTAAAGCAGTAAAACTATTCTAAATATAGAGCACGTTTAAACCGATAATATTTTTTTAGGTGTTCTGCAGCTGCCCCTGCTACTTCTGCCTGCTTCTCCAGACGTATGGCACGCTGACTGCCATCTACTGCAGGTAATACGAGACCATTAATATGTACCTCATATGACCCCACTTTAAAAAAATCAAAACTATCCTTTAAGTTCTGGAGATTTCTAATGGACTGCTAATTGGAAAAAGTAACAGATCACAGTACTGTGCTCAAAACAACATTTGACACATCTAGTCAAATTCCAAGACCACTCAGAATAAAGTCTGGACTAAAGTCAAGAATGTGTTAGCTGGTGTAAGTCTAATATGTCTAGTGAAGTTATGAGTTGAAATGACTTGTGAAACATAAATGGAGGGATTGACCATATATGGTGACGGCTGCCTGAAAAACACTGCTACACTACGTTATTAGGAAGTAACTTTGGACATCACACTTTAAATTATACGCTTATGAATGCATTTTCTTTTAGATGACGAAAAACAATCGACCTGTGAATTCTTGTCAGCTATTAGTCAGAAAAATTAAATTTCTGTGCTTGATGCATGCAGTATATGGGTTATATGTTTGGGTTTTTTTTTTTTTTTTTTTTTTTAGCATTTCCTCTTTGAGACATAAATACAATAATTTTACTTTCAGGTCTTTGAGAACTGCACAGTTCAAAAACTGATCTTGATCACATTTCACCATGACTATCCTATGGTTCAAAAATAATGTCAAAGTAGAAAACTAATAATAGAAACATTTCGAAGTTTAAATCACAGTAATGTCTGACATATAAATTAGTTTTCTGAAATAATGAGTAATGCTTTTGGCATGTGGTGAGGGCCAGAGCTGTACAGTTTATTTGTACAATTTTTAAAAAATATCAGTGGTTTTGAACTTGTAATATCTATGAAGTTGGAAGGGTTTGGACGTTGACAGTGGGATGAGAGTGTGATGGGTCAAAGGTGAAGGTGAGGTTTAGGACTCATACTTCTCTGGCTTGAGATCTCTGTAAACTATGCCCAGGCTGTGCAGGTGGTCGAGGGCCAGGGCCAGCTCTGCAAGGTAGAATTTCACATCTTCCTCTGTAAACATAACCTGATAAGAACTGGACAAATTTACTCTCTGAACTAAGAAGAGGAGAGAAATTCAGCAGCAAAGAAAAAAAAGACACAACTTCAATATTAAGCTTCAGTAACCACAAAACAGAGAAAACAGAGGAGCGTTATTGTCACAATATCAACATTTCAAATAAGTTACACGACTCGGCAAGCTGTTGATTTGACATTGCCAGCAGCTAACGCTTTGGTTCTGAGACATGCTTTCAACACAAGGTCTATCAAGAGAACAATCACACATTGTCTGAGTTCCCTGAAAGCATTTGAAAAGAACTGATCCCAGCCTCTAACTGACAAGCAACCGATGATCTAAAAGCCAATACAGATTCCAAGAAAAGCACACGCGTTTCCACGAGGAATTCAAGTCATAATTTGAATAAAAAGCAAACAGAAAACAGGAGAGACAAATGACTTGGCAGTGCTAATGCTTTTATAAAATAAATTAAACATTTTTGCATACTAAATTTGCACCTGTTCCATTTGTAGCTGTCAGCTGAACAATTCCTCCGGGTTTTAAGGAGAACATTGTGGCTGCATATGTACTTCAATTTAACAAACATGTTTAAAACATTAGCGATTCAAAAGAAAGGCTGTTAAATACTGGAGTGATGAGGACAACATGCTGCACTTTTCTTCTCAGACAGAAAAAGTTGCAAATAATCTTTAAGTTAATGTGAGACATAAAGCAACGGGACGTCAGCTTACCTCTTTGGATAAGCGAGTGAATACATCCCCTCCCCTGAGAAAGTCCAGTATTAAATACAGTTTCCCTTCTGTCTGGAAGGCTGGGAGACAAGGAAACAAGTCAATTACCTGTAAGCTAATTGTGTTTCTGACTACAACAGAGACACTCAGGGTGACGCATGTAAACACAGTAACTCACTTAGCAACAGCTTAATGACATTAACAATGATACTGATATCATATAAGAATGAAAGTAGATATTGGCTCAACCCTTTTGTTTTAATCATTTTTTTATGCATACTGTCACTATCTTGTCTACCAATTCCGGTTCAGTAAGTGTGTAATAACACCGAAATTTTTTGATTGGACCATAAGGATAATACACATAAACAGCTTATCCTACCTTAACTGATTATTAGGGCTGGGACGACATGCTCATGTCAAGATTCAATACTGCCATTTTACTTGGGTACCTATTTGACATGTATTGTGATTCATTAAGCATTGCTATTCAATATTATGATTTATTATGATTTTTTGTTCGCTTTTGTTAACACTAGACCATGGTAAAAAGTTTAGCCATATACTGGCACAATGCCAGTATATGACATATATATATACGACATATACAGATCTGCTCAGCAATTATTTTACTTCCAACTTAACCTTGTTGTAGATTTAAAGGAATATTACACCCACAAAAGGACCGTTTGTACATCAGTTACTCGCCATGTGTTAAGTTGAATTCTTTGTTTATCTGGCATGCCTCCACAGTGACCAAAGAATCCAAAAACAGAAAAATTCCTGATAAATTGAAATAAAGGAGTACCACTTTTTTTTTTTTAAATTACAAAACGCAAACTTACACAACACTTGTGCAGTATAACCAAGTAATATTTATCTAGTTGCATTTGCTTTACTTTACAAATACACACATTTTCGTTGAAACATTACAATGTAAAATGCTTCCGCCTACGAGTCACAGCCCTGATCATGCACGTGTGTGTGAGCTTCGGAGCAGAGTTCCAATGCATGTGTGTATTAATCGGAATGTTTTAGCAAAAATGCATGTGTTTGGGAAGTACTTAGCATACGAAAGGTTAAAATTAGACTTGGATTATACCTCACTGATCGGGTGAGAGTTTGTAAACAGATAATTTGATATCGTTTTGCTGTTGTTAAATGCAGACTGCTTTGACTTAAACTCATGAAGAATGTTTGCCTTTTTTGGATTCTCCATTTGCTGCAGAGGAATGCAAGAAAAACAAAGGCTCTTCGTGAATTCACTGTAATGCCAATGAGTAACTGATATACAAATGCTCATTTTGCTGGTGAAGTGTTCCTTTGAGGCACGGCTTGCTCTGAAAAGAGCTTCCTTGATGGTATGACATACCACAGCTCAAAGGTATAGACCATGATTCAAAGATCTTTTTCCCACCACACTATACTGACGAAGGTCTTTGCAGATAAAATGAGTAATTGACTCCTTGATATATTCTGCTTTCTCTGAATAGCAAGTTATTTCAGTGTTCCCTCTGAGGTCTGTTTGCTTGCTGCAGATCCTTCGGCTAACTCCACATTTAGCTCTAGATGGTATCAAGCAAGATTGGCACTCATGTTAGTCATATTACCACAATATAATCCTTGTCCATGACAGAGCTTGCAGGCAGCTTTAGCCATGTCTAGATCTGTTTTCCCTTGCATTGTGTAAAAACTCAAAGTGTTTCAATACTTTGGATCTAAAATGTGAGGTTGAAGGTTGTATCTCGACTGATCTGGAACTGTCTGTCATTCTCTGCTTTCTCGCTTCTGCTTTATTAACCGGATATGACCTCACATTACTCATATTACAACAATAATAGCTGTAACTTCTTTCCAACTCAGTATAGACTAAAATGAAGCTATCACTTCAGGCAATGTTTACAAAAAAATCCAAATTCCTAAAGGGATACTTTTGTATTTTTGAACTGGAATTCAATTTTTTTTTTGTGTGACAAAGTGACAAATTGAAATGACTATTTTTGACATTGCTCCAATATTGAAAGACAACATCACAGCCGGCCGTGGCAAAACAGGCTGTAATGCAACCTCTTGGGGCATGTTCACACCATCAATTTACACCAATTGAAAGTGCTTGTTGTTACCACTTACAGGCTCAGATTATTAGAAATGTTGAACAACATTCTGGAAAAAAATCCCTAAGGAGAGTAAATGGCATTTCTTACCTTTTGCTGATCCGGTCTACTTAATTTTTGTGTAACCAAGTTTCACTCAAGTCTTCACTCAAGTCTTGTTCTAAAATCTTTTAAGCTCTTCCACATTGTTAAAATCACCTCAATATTCAGCCATGACATTGAAAATCTTTAAGATAACATGAAGCTTTACTTTCTGGACTGCACCACAACACACGAATCCTGGAAGATCCTTGCAAGATTTCAGAACGAGACTTCTCCTTGAGCAAGAGTTGGTCACAATAACAGACAGACCAGCTGTTGTTAAATTTAAAATGTTAAATTTCTCTGTTGGTTTGCGTCAATGGCGAAAACAAGTGCTTTTAATGGACATAAATTGACAGTGTGCACATGCACCCAGTGATTACATTGCCACCTGTTTCGATGCAGCACTGTATCTGAATACTAAACCTTTTTTTTCTTGAATAGTTATCTCCATTAAACACTTGGACAAAAAAAACATGGGGTAAATAGGGCCAAGGTTGAAAGATACTCAAGTTTCCCATTAAGTGAATCCATCTTATTCCCAACCTTAATGATTAAATATAATTGCTTGCACAATATGTGATTAAGAGTTTCTCTTACCGTAGTGCAATTTCACTATGAAGGGATGATTGACTTCCACTAAAATGTCTCTTTCCATCTTAGTGCGAACTCTGTCCCTGACTGGAGAGACAAAACAGGAAGGGACAGTGAGCGAGAAAGAAATTCAACACAGAGGACAGAACATACTGGGTGATTTGCGCTGCAGTGTTTGTGTGGATGCAGGCTGAAGTTGCGTTACCTTTCAAAGATGCCTTTTTTAGAACTTTCATTGCATATAACTGACCAGCATCTGGGCCCACAATCTTCCTGACAAGGAATACCTGAGAGAACAGGATACATTTAGAAAGATAAACACCTACGACTGCAGTGATGGAAACGTTTCATTTCCCTGTTTCCTCACCTTGCCGAAAGAGCCCTGGCCGAGGACTTTGAGCAGTTCAAACTGTGACGGATCAGCTTTCTCACAGCCCTCTTTCACATGGTGGGTGATAGGAATCTCTTTATATGTCCCTTCATCCTAAACAAACAGTATCAGTATGAGACTGCCACACAGGACTGCTGATCTGTCACCGCTTACATGCATGCATGTATGTCCCAAGACCTCGTGCCCATCATTACTTACACAGTGTGAGAAAGACTCTCCCTCCTCCATGGGCTCGTCCATGATCTCATGTCCATTGACCTGCAGCAGAACCAAATAATTTCATCAGAGTCGGCAACAGTACACACTTTCACAAAGCTTGATCATCCTTGTTTTCAGCCGAGCAGGACTGTGTGTGCAGCTGCTGCACGCCCACATGTATGACGGAAGACTCAACAGATGAAATCAGTGAGTCACATGCAATAACAGTGCGCTTTCACTTCTCCAAGCTCTGTTTGTTGTCAAACAGTATGGAGTCCATACTCTAAGCCCGTCCAGCTGTCCAGCTCTCATCCTGTCCCTATAAAGCCCCTCATTATTAGCATTCTAGCTTAATCCCCAGGCAGAGCAAAAACAACATGTCTGACTGGCTCTGAGAGTCTGATGTTTGCTAGGGCTGCAGTCAGCATTCACCCTCTTGAGGACAAACTAGGGTCCGGCTCTTTCAGGGCATCGGGCTGACAGTGATGGCAAGATGCTTCATTTTTTTAAAGACCACAGACAGACATGCTTTGTTCTACTCACAGTTACATTTAGGAGCCTGTTCCATGCCTCTCTTTTGTTTGTTTTAATAGCCATACACTGTGATATTGTCAGCGGAGGAATGTCAGATATTTCAGCATCTGCAAGTAAATCAGACAATAAACTGACCGCTGCAACATTAACCAGGTCTGCATATTTCAGTTCTGTGCTCAAGCTCAGCCTGCATGATGTATTCAGTCCAGTGTGTTTGTGTGTTGAATTCCATCAAGCCTCTGAAGAGGGGGGATGAGTCATAGCGCTACGCAAACCCACTCAGTGGGTGGAGCCACCAACATACACTCACGTATATCAACAGAACAGAGACCAACTAACCAATGTTTTAGCATTAAAGAATAACATACACAACAGAAACACTCACATCAGTCAAAATGTAAACCTCAGAGCAAGATATAACACTGAAAAATGTCAAAATGTAAGCCTTGGTGCATCTCTGAAGTGTAACATCCAGGCTAGCCAAAAGCCAGGGCAGTGCTTGTGTCATAATTCACACATACATTTTCACTCCCACCTTTGCTGTGGCTCATCACGGCTTGTAACAGAGTGCAGCCTACACTTGCACAACCAGGCGAGCCTTTTTCAGCCATTTGAAAAGATGTCTGACAGCCATACATAATATCATCTCACAATCACAGATACCGCCAGCATGCAATATTTTGATTACATATCAACTTCAAAAGAAAAACTGATACAAAGAGCATTAAACACCCAATGTTTGCTCATATGCTCCTGTTATCTTGGCATCTTTTAAACATGCAGCAATCAGCAAACAGCAGATTAAAGTGCTTATTTGTAGCAAGAGATAGAAATACTTTTAAAAACAATGAATTATTCAATGTTTCCACACCACCTACATAAACCGATCGCCTTCAACAGATTGACAAAAAGAGTTAAGATGGCTGGGGCATAAGTCTCCCAAACTACCACAGGAAGAACAGAGTTTAACTCAACAAAGAATGGGTCAGAAGTGTATGTTGCAATAGCTTTCTGCTGGCTTTTAAAACGGCCACAGCAGTCAGACAGACAGTTTTGGACTGTAGGTGTTAAAGACTGCAAAGAATCCCAGAGATGGAGAGGTTTAGGATGTCAGACTGGCTTTGCTGCACATAAAAACACACCTCACTGTGGAGCCCATGTAAAAGCAGTATTAAATATGTCCTAACACAGCATTTAGAGAAGTCTTTCAAACGGTATCATTGGGTTCTCTAAAGGTCTGAGGATGAAGGACTAGCCTACATTTAATACAAGGGTTTATATTCCATTAAGAGATGTTGTTATGAGCCTGATGGAAAGAATATGTAAATTTAACTTTGCTGGTGCAGTTAATATACTGTCAGCTGTGTGAATGAATAGTTTTATCAAATTATGAGTTGTTATTATTAGTTATTACAAACCGACAGTTAAAGCCAATAACAGCACTAGTAATTCACTTGTGCTGCTGACACACTTGAGAAGACGTCCGACCACATTAAACCGAGCTAATGTTAAACTTTGAATCAATGTAACGTTGCTGAAATATTCTATAAGATTACTGTAGATATATAAAAACACTTTACCAGCTCCTCGTTAACAAGACGGTGGCGGTTGAATAAAAACTTGTGTCCAAGTTTCAAGCCTGCAAGCTGTCAGCTAGCAAGCTAACTACATGCTAATGCTACATGCTAAGCTAGCTATGAGACAAACTCCTCTTGAGAAGTGTAAATAACAACAAAAGCCAATAGGGAGTCATGTGTCACTGGATTAGGAGCCCGTCCTCTGTGCGGAATAACGAGCGGTTGGGAAAACCCGGACGGGTTGCTATCACACAAATAAACCCGGGCAGTGCAACAAAAATAAACATCTAAACCAGCTGTTAGCATTAGCTAGCGTGTTAGCATGCATCACGGTGCGCTGCAGGTCGTGACGCGAATTTAAGCTCGACCCAGCCTCGCAGGGCAAGCTAACTTAACGGGACAGCACGAACCGAAAACAATGTGAAGCAGGTTAATATGCAAGGCACGTATTTGTCAACTCACCTCACTACTAACGCTGTTTACCTCCATCTTATGCCAGGATTCCTCTCTAAGTCTAAGGCATCCTAGTCCACCTAGACCCCCGCTCCACGTTGCATGTCTCCCCCTGTGTGGAAGTCCGGCTGCTCTGCTTTGATGATCGGATCCGAGCTGTGCGGCTGCTATCGGGATGGGATCAGGGGGTCGGTGCGGGGTAGAGCTGATGCCGATGACTGGACCATACGCTCGCCGAGAGCACCGCTACCCTGCCATGGATGCGAATATGGCGGCTATCGTGGTACCTGATCGTCAGTGAATGAGAGTTTATTGACGTATTTATGACGCAATTCAGTTAAGGATTTCCCCCCGTCCAAACCAAAGCAGCGGATCTGTAGATAGACAGGAGGGGAGGGAGAGGACGTGGTGGCGTGGGGGACTTGATGCTCTATGACATGCTGCGTGTGACATGTACATGCATCCGGGTGATGAGCCATGCGCTGGAAATAGTCCCCGGGAGCTTCATTTATGGTTGACGCAGGGTGAAATTAGGGAGCAAAACAGGCACCTCTTGTGGCGAGGCATGAATCTAAGCCTCTGATCTTAAGGGGTGTAAGTTGAATGTTTTAAAGCCACTGTTTCATAAGCCTGTCCATCCCTAGTCCAAGTGGAAATAAGAGGCTTAGAGCTCATCCACTTTCCCTCTAGTCTCTCCCACACACAGGCACAAAGTCTTTGTGTGGTGAGGTAATGAAATACACACTGCGTGCCTACAATTGTTTATGCATAGTCACAACTTGACATTTAAAACGCAACTAATAATTGCTGATTCGAGGTAGACCAGTCTGTGCTTTTGTTTTGTGTGGTTCTGTGTCTTGTTTGGGGTGATTTTGTGTATTAATTGTCAGTTTGTTTTTCTCTGTGATATCATTTTGTGCCATGCCATTTTGCTTGTCTTTGAAATAATTTTGTCTTTCTTTGGTCATTTTTTGTTGCTTTGTTTTAATTTTATGTATTTTTTGGTTGTTTTTTTTGTTGCTTTCATCAATTTGTGTCCTCTTGTGGTTGTTTTGTGTCCGTCTGTAGTGGTTTTGTTTTTCTTTGAGGTCATTTTGTGTCTTCCTATATTTGTTTTGTGTTTCGGTGAATTAATTTTGTGTCTCCTTGTAGTTGTTTTGTGTCCTGTAGTCGTTTCGTGTCTACTTGAAGTAATTTTATGTCCCTTTTTTCTAGTCGTTTTGTGTCTCGTCAAGGTTTTTATGCCTTCTGGTTGTTTGGGTGTCTTTGCAGTCTTGTGTTTCTCTGTGGCCCTTTTTTTCCATATTTGTGGTCATTTTGAAGCTTTTCCTGGTCAGTACTTGTTAGTTTGAGTGACATTTTGACGTTGAGAGCCTAGAGGGCCCCGATGCTTTGGCCAGTTTCAGTAATCCATCCATGATCTGAGTTACTCTAAATTTATCATGTTTGAATTTCATTGTTGGAATCTAGATAAATTTGGTCTGCGGCCCCATAGTTTAAGCAGTTTAATGACCACAATGTTCTTGTGTGCTACTGTAATCTACAAAAAAAGATCAGTTACTGTGTGTGAACTTGATTCTTTTTACAATTCTATATTGTTTTTTCTACATCTTCTATAAGCTGATACATTAAAAAAAAGCAACGTTTCTCTTACTAGAACAAACAGCCACACAGATGAGTTAGAGGTCGTTTATTGTTCTCTCCGGACTGGTCCAGAGCAAGGCGAATGATATGCAGTAAAAAAGGCATTTGTAAGCCCAACAGTCGTAGTGAAGCATCAATCCACAGGCACTGGGCGTGGAGCACGAGATTACCAGAGTGTTTGTGTAAATGTGAGACCGTATAGTCCGTGTTGTCTGAAACCAGCTTCTGTGTGGAGTATGGAAACATCTGTATGAGTCTATGTGAGCTGATGTGCATGAGATAGTCACTTTTGTTCTGTAACTTCCTCCTGCAGTTGCTCCTCTGATGCAGAGGGCTCAGTAACTTCAGTCGTCGTATTGTCTTTGTTTATGGTGACCGGTGGGACTTCTTCGTTCGCTGGGGCGGGTGGAGGCTCCGCGCTGCTCGCAATGGTAGTCGGGGAGCCGCTGTGGTTGGAGGATGCATCTGCTGACACAGCAGCAGGCTGCGTTCCTCTCTCCACAGTCATGTCCCAGTCCTGGTCTGAAGGCTGAGGTAGACTCGCCATGAGTTCCTTAACACAAAAACAACAGCAGACTAAAGGTGAGAAATGTCTAGAAATGGTGGTGTTTCGCTTCAAGCTGATGTTCTACTGGATCCTGTCAGAGTGTAACGTTGCTGAGAGTGTACCTGCTGTCTCTCCAGGTCATTGTTCCTCACAGCGCTGAGCAGGCTCTTTGTGAAGCTGACAAGTTCGTCATATTTTTGTTTTTGGTTCTCTAGCTCAATCTCTAAGAACTGCACTTCCTCATGCTGAAACAGATGGATTCAACAGAAAGGAAAAAGTTAATTCACTGCTTGAGGTCTTTGTGAGTTACAATGCTCTAATTTAGCATCACACCAGTATCCATTCAACAGTAGGAGGAAAAGATTGTAAGTGCAGCCACCAGTTTATGCACAATCAATCTGTCATAGTCTTGTGTTTGTCCTCACCTTGAATTCCAGCAGGCTCTGCATTTGCTCCCGGTCTGAAGCCACTAATTCACCATCATCATCGTCATATTCATCCTCTTCGTCCTCATCAATTACTTCAATCTTCTGTTAAGAAACCCCACAAAAAACAAAAACGCAGATTAGATCAAATTATCATGATTTGCTATTCCTTATGTTCTATTTTTGTAATTTAATGTACTATTTAAAACACTTTATATTGCAGTTTGTATTAGAAGAAAGATGCTACATATACTATGTCAGTCTGATTTCTCAAAAAACAAGCCTTATTCTTGTGTAAAAGAAAACATTATCAAGCTTATTCTTGTCTGTATAACGCAGTGGCAATTGTGATTTGGCTACAACGGTGCTGTAAAGCTCATCGTAAATTAGCTCACACTTACCATGAAACGTGTGATTAGATAAACTATCATCCATGGCTATTTATTGGACAGAGAATGGTTATGATAAAATCAGATGTAAAAATGATATAAAAACAAAATCATGCAATAACTGAATGAGGAAAATGTGTAATAAAGAGTATCCACTTATAAAGGGTGAAACTTTATATCAGATTTATAATACATGATTGCACTTGATATATTACATTAAATGTAGCATTTGCTGGATGATTTGTTTAACCTTTTATGATCTATTGGGGGATCCCAATTATATTTCACAACTCATTTATCCGTAAGAAACTAAAGAAAATGGTCATGATGGCATGATGGGAAAATGTGTCTATATATATAGCTATACAGCTGGTATTTTGTTACTACAAACTAATATAAACTTATATGTTTAAGTAGAATCAATGAGCTCTTACAAGTATTTATTTAGTTTACAAAAACTGTATGATTGATGAATTTTCAAAACTTTTCCAAATCCTTTCCATATTGTTTTACCCAATTTCCATGATGTAATGTGTAGAGGTACACACACATATGGCTGCTATTCTGGTACAGAGCCTCCATTCAGCACAGTTAGGGTCTACCTCTTTCATGAGCCATGTGTTATATTTGTCGTTTGAGAGCCATGAATTATTAAACATGCTCTCCCTGGCATTTGTGGTCAAGTGCAAGTGCTTGCTAACTTTACTTGCATGTTAGACAATCCTGCCACCAACTAGCTGCTTACGCCAGCGTGTATTATGTGATGCTTCGACTGAAATATTCAGTATAATCGGATGGCTGTAAAGACCTAAATATCAAAACTTTTTATTTACTAAAATACAGTAAAGGGGTTTGGTTTTTGTTTTTTTAAGATAACTAAAATGCCAAGACTTCTAGTCCTCTAAAACAGGATAAGGTTGACTAAATGTGATATAAACTAACAAGGGCGTTTAACAGCAGACTAAAACTAAGCTTGAATAACACCAAATTAACACTAGCTCTCCTACATTTTATCACATTGGTGTATAGACTTTATCCCTCTCAGCGCCTATTCCTAAGAGGCTAAATTTAATGAGGCTGTACTGTTACATCAAAGAAGTAATGAAGTACCACATTATTGGCCAGTGGAGCAGCAGCGGACACATCCATTCCATCCTCTCCGTCTCTGTGTAGTGAGTCGATGGTGCCATCTAGAAGCCAGAACGCTGCATGAATGCTGAGACACACAGTTTACATTTGACTCGTGTTTGTGCATTGTATCCGCAGCCTAACCTTCAGACAGGCAGAGAGATCCCTCATCGTTCAAGTCATCTCCGAGTTCAGGTGTTCTGAGCCTCTCCTCGTCGGGACTGAGGGTCACTGGAGATTCGTTTCCGGGGGATGAGGTCGAGAATACAGCAGGCCCACCTTTAGGAGGAGGGATTTCAATCCCCATCAGACGGTACTTCCTCCGCCTGTTACTGATCCATGTCTGCCAGTTGGGAAACACACAAGATAATGTGGTAAGTGTCCCGAATGTGGAAGAAAAACTTAAATTTAAGGACATCAACCAGCTTTTCAAAATAGAATCCAATGTGTTGAATGTGATGGTTAATAATATTACTTGGAAACACTACAGGGAGAGAAGTTGAAAAATTTTCTGTTTCCACTTTGATTTAGGAAAAAAAATTATTAAAGAGTATTCATGGATCACATTAAACCTAACTAAAATACTTTTTGTTGAATTATTGCAATTCTTTTAATATTATCCTGAAAGTGGAGTACTGTTTCTCTACATGGGCAAAAGATTTTTCCTCCTTACAATAAATATCCCGGTAAGTGAGATGGCAGTGGGTGATGTGTGTGTCAGGACTGAAGGACTAAATTTAGTCCATCAGCATTCGTACTGTGGCCCTGATATATAACGGCATGACTTTTACACAACTTTGAGTGAGTAAGTTAGAAAACTTCTCTGACCTCGAAAAGCTGCTCTCTCCTGTTTTCTTTTAGCCCGATAAAGTTCACACGAGTCAGATAGTCTTGTTTTCACTAAATGTCATAGACAAGTGGCCAGACAATGTGAGGGAGGCTCACAGCTTGCCAAGTCTACTAAACACCTCATAGTTTCAAGGGTACTGTAGAAATTTCAGGAGGAACCCCAAACATTTCTGGATTTCTATGTATTTGTTTTAACACTTGAATATATAAATCCAAAATTTAACGCCCTTGGAGCCGGTTACCTTGACTATTTCAGTGTCTACATTAAGTTGGTTTGCTGCAGCAGTGATCTTTTCCCTGCACACTGAGCCCAGGCTGGTCATGCCTCGGTCCCAGTAGCGCTTTAGCTGGATGAGATCCCCATCACTGAACTGGGTCCGATCCTGCAGCTGAAGACAGAAACCCAGAACATTCACACTGATGAAAAGCAGACTCTAGCTTGATAACCTTCCAGGCAACATCAGTGTAAATGTGTAATAACCACACAGTAAACCTGGTACCTGTTTTTTTTTTTTTTTACTAAATTATACATTCAAATATGGTGCTTGAAGTGACAAAAAATGCTTACTGTTCTCTTTCTGGAGTTGCTGATAACCCAGGGGGCAGCAGACACACTGACTAAAGTCTGCACATAGAGACAGAAACAGTCAAGTTAAGTCTCTCAATTCACTTTAAAGGAAGGCAGCAAAAACACTAAATCTCTCCCGAATTTGCATGTCCCATCCTACTCTCCCTCTGATTAGCTAGTAGTATTCGTTATCCTCGTTGGTTGGGTTAGTTAAGTTAAGGCAAGAGTAGTGAGAGTGGTTAGGGTGAGAGTTTCAGGGAAAGCCAATTGGAGGCAGGATGACACTCAGGCTACACTGCCTGGATAAGCAGCACGTGATGGCAAAATCGCTGCAGCTCGCACATGTGTGGTGTTGATAGCCGGACTGATAGCAGTTTTGCGAATCTCTCCTACCTGTGTGTTGGATTCCCCTGTATGTGAGGTCTGTGCTGTGACGGAGTAGCTGCCCTGAAGAGTTGTGTTGCTGTGAAGAAGTGCGGGTCTGGAGCCGGTCATCGGGGGCGTGTGGCCTCCTCTCACCACAGACGCTTCAGCCCCGGTCGGGCTGGCTGATGTCTGCTCCCTCTGGATGTGTGTCTGAGCGGCCAAATTTGCCAGCTCCTCTTCCCTTTGCCACTCATCTTCTTCATCTCCAGTTTCCATAGCAATAGAGAAGTTCTGACTGGCGTCTAGAAGGCGGGGCGCCCCCCTATGACTGTCCTGGCTTTTCCGGGTAGCCACGTGACTCGGCCGAAGTCGTTCCCCCTCGCCTCTCTCTGACAAGGTGAAGACCTGCTGGATACGAGGTGTCGGTTCAGAGGAGGGACCAGAGTTCTGTACCGGGAGGGAGACCCGGTTCTTCTGAGGAGCAGGTGGTTGAGGTTGGGGGTTTGAGTGAGGTCTGGGTTGAGGCTGAGTTTGGGACTGTGAGGAGGAGGACCAAGGGCGACTTTGCGCTGTACCGTACTGCCTAGTCCAGCTGTGAGGTACCACCCCTGCTCCTGCACTTACCCCTGCCTCCCCGAGGGATAAAGCTCCCTTCCTGACTGCAGTGTAGACTAAAGGCCCTGAGGCAGTTGTGAGGGGTGGGAGGTTTTGGGAGAGGGAGACCAGCTTGGAGTGGAGAGGTGAAGAGGTGGAGCTGTTCCTGCTCTGCAGGGCGCGGTTTATCAGAGATGAGGATGTGTGCGCAGAAAGCTCAGAGTCTGACTGAGATGGGGGGGCTGTGGGCCTCGGTCGGGAGCGAGGGACGGAGTTGAGAGAGTAAATCCCGGTCAGTATGACGTCATTATTGTTGTTGTTGTTGTTGCTTCCGCTGCTGTGGGGAGAGGAGGAGGAAGGGGAGGAAGATGTTGAGGAGAAAGAAGGAAAAGATGAGGATGGAGGGAGAAGGTGCACACGATTCTGGATGTTCCGCGCTGCAGCCAGTTCGGCAGGAAGCAGCGCACCTGCAGCCAGGCTGTGATTGGGCAGTGAACCTCCAGCTAATGAGTGATTGGAGAGTAATCCCCCGGCGAGTCCATGACTGGATAAGGAATGAGACATGCCTCCATTCTGTTCTACCTTGGAGGCGAGCTTACGTCTTTTGTTGCCAACCCATGTCTGCGGAGAGAGGAGCAATCAGCACAGTAACATTACTTAAAAAAGCTTTCTGCAGTACACTACAGGGACTAATTCAGCAAAGTGAGGATAATAATTCACGACTCTGCATTAGATGAAGAACTCGCAGGGAAGAGACGGGACTCACTGAGTACCTTTACATGCACAAAATAGTCTGGTTTTTGCCCTTAGTCTGATAAAAACAATATTCCTGCTAAGTAAGCTGTTTACATGTCTAATGAAAATAAATATTCCACTAACACTCCCGTTTATGTGCAGCTGTGCGTACGCCAATTAACGCGCCCTAACATGACGCTCATCACATCAAAAATAGAGAAGTAGAACAGCTGGAACTGCCGGTCATTTTATTTCTTTGCATCAAAATCCGTTTTTCAGGGTTTCCTACCATTAATAGACTTATTGAACTCCCTCTTTCCTTCTTTCACCTTCTTGAAAAGGTCGATGTAATATTTGTGCATTTCCAAAAACCTCTTGATATCCAAGTCTTTCATTAAAGTTTAAAAGCAGATGTGTTTCTCCTTCTGAGCAGAAATATGGGATTTTCTTTTGCATGCATCTCTACACCACAGTTTTGCGAACTGCTGGCGAGTTATTTTGTGTACAACATATCCATGACAGTGCACAGAGCTGACCGTATTATATATATCCCAAATGTGCTGTATACATGTCCAAATAAGGTTTCTAAAACCTGCATAATAGCGACATATCCCACGTGTCTTAATCGGAAACTGCTAAATTCGGAAAACGGCCTAATTAGGAATATTTAAACAGAATATGCTGTTTATATTATTGTATCAAATTAAGAATACTGCCATATTTGCAATAACAGAATACTGGTGTGCATGTAAACGTAGCCACTATCTCAGTAAGTCCCCACAGAGCTGCTACACTAATCATATCAAAGAGTTCTGCGTCCTGCTGATTCATTAACACACAAGCACATCTTAAGGGCATACCCGCACCACGCTGAAGTCCAGTTTGGCCTCCTGAGCACACTGCAGTATTAGCTGGAAGCAAGCTTTGCTCTGATTGGTCATCCCATTATCATAGTAACGCTCCAGGATCCTCTGCTGCTCAGCCGTAAACACTGACCGCAGGTTCATCTGAGGGACAATCGCAAAGATAAAGAACACCCAAAAACTTTGTAGAATTCACCAGAGCTCACTGACAGATTGTGGTAGATGATTGGGTTACAGAGATATTTCAGCTAGTGTGAACTTTTAACTTTATGACAGTTTTGCAATTTCCTCTTTTTTTTCCATTTTAACCATTGACTGCAGTTACATATACATGAATAACCTGTTTATGAGGCTTACTCCGGTTATGATCACATTTGGGATATGGTGTTTACAGGAGCACAAAGAAATCAGGTTATTCAAATTCCGCATATTCATCCCAGCTTGTTTTTTTCATAGTGCTTAATCCAGCATACAGGTTTCTCATAAACTGAATATGGCGTTTACAAGCTAAAACATGTGATACTAGGGATATTCCAAAAGCCTGATCATGAACACGTTATTCATATCCTTGTAAATGCACTTATTATTCATTTAGCAAAAGCATCAACTATTACATGATACTACCCCCTGAGCATGTCACAATTTGAAGATTACAGCTGCTGCAGCAGTCTCTGTATTCTGTTTTCATTTTATCAGATTTCAAGCCATGTTATATTTCTTCCTTACTCATATTGGAATACAATTCTTAATATACTCACAGTCTGCAGGCCACGCCGCTGTGACCATGCATCCATTCGGCTACTGGAGGGGAACTCCATTCTGCTACTGGAGGGAAACTCCATTCTGATACTGGAGGGGAACGAGGCAGCCATGCAGATCACAGCAAAACCTCCATGTTTTTAGATTAGCACAGTTTTGATTGTGCTCATCATGTCTCAGTGGACCTGGCACACTGCTGGGTACTGCGGCTGAGAAGAAAGCAAAGCAAAAATTGCAAGTGTTATCATAAGAGAATGACAAAATGAACATGATCTGTGTCATTATACACATGCTTTTCTGTACTAACAATAACTAAAGACCAGCAATTTTTTTTCTGGATCGAGATTGAGAAATGCACTAATCACTTTCATCAAGTTGTAGACAACCAGTCAACACTTTGTCATATAATACATTACACATTTTTGAAAAAGTTACATCAAGCATTGTGAAGCTGTAAAATATACAACCCACTGTCAGTCAAAATATAATAGGCAATGACAAGCCACTGTGTGGCATCAATAACACCATCAATCAAGCTAATATGTTGTGCCTACAAGACATTGTTTTATTCATCTACTGAAAAACATTTAAATTTGTGCCCTAGCAGTAATCATGGAGTTACAGTTATACACATTTTAAATAGCACAAATTATGTTAGACCTTTATGGCAAAAAGCAAACTAACAATGTATAATAAGCAATGTCAATTTTTCAAAAAAATCTGTCGACAAACGTCACTTTTCAAAGCTATTTGATGACATCATTCAGTTCTACTGAGGAGTATAATTTAGTTTTTACACAGATATGCAAACCTTTATTTATAAAGCGTAATGTAGTGTCTTTCTGTGACAAATGTTGTATACCTCTTTATTATGAATAAAGCTTCCTTAAAATACTAATGATAACAATAATAATACAATAAATAATACAAATACTACTACTTCTACTGCCGCTAATAATTATAATTTAGTGTACACGCCTTCAAAATAAATGCATGTATAAACAATGAAGAAACGGTGACGTTTCAAGTAGAATAACTTGCTTTTTTGTTGGCACAGCAAGCTTTAATCTGTCATTGTGACACACCCAAATAAAAATATTAATAAAGAGATTGCAGTGTTGATTAGTGTCATATCAAATGTGTATCGTTTCGGCACATTCAGACTGAACGAGGGGGACAGAAAAGAGAAGCAAGGAGCCCGGGTAAAGGAAATAACTGTGGCACTTCCAGAGAGCTGAAAAACTCCGGTTTAAGTTTGGAATACAGTTGTTAGAGGCTTAATAAAGACAGAAAATGTTACATACGGGAATGTTGTGTGACCAATAAGCATCCAGCAGGTTTATTTTGGCAGGCTGACTGCGCATGGCTACAGTCAATATGGAAACATTACGGAGAGAATTAGTGAACAAATTGTGGGCACGTCAGATTAGTATGCCACCGAAGCGACAGGCTGGGGATTCAGAAACATAATTCCCACACAGGAAGAACAAGCCATAACTTTACGACAGCGAGCCAGACAGTAAACAAACCGGGTAAGCACCGCATCACCACAATGGCCATACAAACAGCACGCGCTAGCTTGCAGGCCCGAGCGGCCATATCTGAGCCAGCCAAGGCTAGCTAGCATTAGCATAGCTTTCCCCATGGATAGCTGCAGCTAAACTTTTCCCTCAAATCTGTGATTTCCCGACCCTGGCATGGTCATTCTCGCTGACCCTGGCTTCGAGCGGACACGATCAAAAACGAGCCGGCATACCCTGAAGCGAAAAGTAAAAATCACTTTCCTGCTTACCATTTTTGATGTCCAAATCAGACGCACGTTCAAATTCAGCAGATTTCTTCACCAGTCCCCTTTGCTAGACAATGAAATCAGAACGTCCGATCATCAATTCTAATCATGATTGTGACGTAGCTGCAGACAGGAGCCAATGAGAGCTCAAGATCATCGCTGTGACATTCGGAAAGGGCTGAAAACTGAGCACCGTGGTCCCGCCCACCATTGACTTTGTTCAGTGGGCTGCTGGAGGAGGAGGTCACAGACATGGAAGCAGCCCAAACTTTGATGGGAAATGCTTTGTGTCTTCATCACCTGAACGTGTCAAAGTATCCTTTCAAATATGTTCAGTTAAGTTTACCCCTGAGGCTGTGCTTAAGTGTGCAGCACATGCTGGAAACACTGCCAACAGGAAATATTTATTTATTAACTATTCCACTGCAGGCGTCAACATGTCAGCAAATGATGTGATTAGATTTCTATCTTAAAATTTTCAGCAATATTGTCAGGAAAAGTGGACATATAATCGACTTTTTTGTCTTTTTCAGAATGTTTGTTAATTGTTAAAATCAGCATTTTTGACATTATTGTTTAACATTACAAATACTAGCCTACATTATTTATTATAGTTACATTGTAAACCTTGTAAAACCTGCTCTGGCAATACTGCACTAAACTATAGTCATGCAAATAAAACAGTGAATTTGAATTTTATTACTTTTTTATGTTGATAATAATGTAATAGGCAGCATTAGCACAGATGTTTTAGTTTTAGTAGTCTATTCCTCATCTCTTAATCCTAAAAAGGTTATATCCTACTGTGCCTTCAGCAGTGAGTCTGACATAGTTACTGTAATTTACAACCTAATAGGTTACAGGCATTTCTACTGCAGCAGGGTTAATAACATATATTAAGAGGAGAGACAGATAGAAAGACACAGAGCATGTATGAAGGATTTGGCGACAACAATCCAGAGCATCAGGCAAATAGAGCAGTAAAAGTTCTCTCCTTTGAACCAGGTCGAAATAAATGTTTTCCCTTTAGAGGTACCTTGCCTGTGATATAATCATAACCACTAACTGTGTATTTTTATTTGATTGATGTAATAAGTCATAATTGTTACTTTGTAGAATAGCCCTAGCTGTTAATTCATTCAGTGGAATTCTTCTTATACTGTTCTTATACTTTGATACTATTTTAATACTAGATGATACTTGTTTTTATGTATTTTGTTGAAATATCTTTCAAATCTGTATTGTTGTAATGTCTTGTTTTGGACTGCTGAATTTCTTGTCTGCACAACAGATGTACCCCTTGGCACAAATAAAGAAACCTTGAATCTTGAACCTTGAAGTTTCAAACTAGAGCTACATGGTATTCCGCACTTTGAAACACATTTGTTGTGTTTGTTATGTCTATGTAACATAAATACAGAAATAAAGGACATTATCGTATAATCACTGTGTTGTCTGATGTGTTCTTACTATGTGTGTGTTTATGCTTGTTTTTTTGTAGGGGTCATATATTCATTCTCGTCAGTGTTATTCTCAGATTTAACTATTGACACATTTAAATGCATCAGCAAGAATACAGACACTGGTGATGCTGCTGCTGTGTGGTCCCTCTGTGGTTATTGTGATATATTACGTTTATGTTGTGATAAGTTACATATTACCAGCTACCCTGTTAAAAGTGTAACAAGGAATGAAACAATGTCCCATCAGTAATGCAAATAATGTTATTTCTTACATTTTATTATTTTGTGATTACGTTTGTAATATATATATATATATATATATATATATATATATATATATATATAGTGTGTGTGTGTGTGTGTGAGCCTTATTGAATCGTGGGGTGGTGTGTGTGTGTGTTTTATGGGGGGGGGGGGGGGGGTGCTGCTTTAATCCATGACGTCACCTGTGTCCCAGGTGCGCAGCAGGGGGCGCTGTTCCTCACAGCTGAACTCATGCACTGAGCAGCAGCCCCTGACAACTGATGCTGATTTCCTCATCCACAGATGGTGAACTTAAAAAAAAACAGCTGACATATAAGTATTACCTTGCCCTGTGATGTAGCTCGCGTTGCCAACAGGCACAAAACATGCAGACAGGCACAATTTTTAACTTGCAACGACTATTTATTACAAGGAATTTTCCTTCACCTCATAAAAATACAAATAAAATGTAGTGTATCTGTGGTACCTAAAAGACCCTACTGCACTTTATGTATGATTTACAATGGTGTTTTTGCAACACTTAAACGTCATGAAAGGGTTGCTTAAGTAATCTTTGCATCCAGCCTTTCTTGCTCTTTCTATATATGTATGTGCATGTGTGTGTTTAAGGCAGGGAGGGAGACTGAGAGAGATCCTCCCTATATGGTGTGCGTTGCACCATTCCCTGGTCTGTGTTATGAGTGGTGGCCCTTGTGATGCTGCAGCGAGGCGGGCGGGAGGAAAAAAGAGGAGAGGGGAGGGGTTGCTCCATCCCCTCGCGCCCACCGAATCCACTTCTCACAGCGCGCGGGCTGCTGGCGGGAAGGCACGAGGAGGAGAGAGAGAGAGTGAGGGAGCAGAGCGAGGGAACGAGAAAGGAGGGAGGGAGGGAAAGAAGGAGAGAGAGCGTGTGTGTGTGCGTGTCTCCCGTGTGTGCGCGTGGATTGCACCACCGCATCCCGTTCACCGTTTCTGCAGGCGGCCATGCTCTGATGGAGAGAATAAAACTGACAAAGCTTTCTTTTTCCTCAGATTTACCCACCGCAGAGTCATTCCAGATGTGACTGACAAGTCGTTTTATGTCGCCCGCATTGAGTCCTGTGCTGTTCATCTCGGAGAGACTGTGACACCATGGCTTTGGTTATGGAACCTATAAGTAAATGGACACCAAAGCAAGTGCTGGACTGGATGAAAGGTAAATTTTGGCTTCATTGCATCAGGCTGATTATGTGCATTGTGGTTAAAATGATGATGATGATGGTGAGCAGCGGAGGGCCACACTGTATGCATGTGTGTTCTCCTTATCAAAAAAAAAAAAAAACCCTGCAGGCTGACGTGTGATATTAGCCGCTGGAGCTGACCACTGTGAGACTGATTTAAGTCACTAAAGTAGAGTGAATGCGATTGAGCCGGTGCAGTGAAATGGATGTCCCCAAGAAGCAGGGAGTGGAGGCTCAGCATTCTGTCATCTCGCTTGCTTGAGAGCGCACCCCTTCGCAAGCCAAGCCTATAGGCTGCTGCTGCTGACTCCATCAGCAGCAGCAGCAGCAGCAGCAGCAGCAGCAGAGCTCCCATCAATGAATGTGGAAAGATATGTCATCTGCTCTTTCACTCACCACCACATGCTCTAAGCTCATATCACCATTCGTTTTATGTATGACTGTGCTTGTGCGCGCGCGTTTGATTAATGTAGTTAGCTGCATGCAACCCCCCCCCCCCCCCCCTTCACCCCCCACCACCTATGCTGCCAGCCCGTACAGTCAGTTTCAGCACCATGGACAGCGCAATGCCGCTTTACCATTTAAGGCAAACGCACCGATCACATTTTTTCCTCTCTGTTGCTCGCTTTGCTGGCGCGAGATACGTCCCTTCAAACAGACAGTATGAATGAGTAATCACTAATCATGCGTGTGTGTGTGTGTGTGTGTGTGTGTGTGTGTGTGTGTGTGTGTGTGGGGTAGGAGCTTTTCTCACACACTGATGGTCAGACATAGAGCTGTGAGAGAAACTGTGGTGGGCCTACTAAGAGACAATGAAAATGGGGAGGGAGGGTGTCCGCAATCCCTTACTTAAGAGAATGACTTAATCACTTGTGTGCGATGACTCAAACCTACAATGCAATGTTGCTATAGATACTTGGGATGTGTGTCTGCATTGCACATACACTAGAGTGACCACTTTTTGTATCTAATGTATTCATCTCCTAAAACTCCATGTCCCCACATGTGTTTCAAGTTCCTTTTCATTATGGCAAAGCACTGATGTCTGAGATTAGAAGTCAAGGTGGTTGCCAGACCCTCGGGGGGACACAGCGAGGGAGTATTTGGGATGCGTTACGTTGAGTGATTACGATGATGTTCCTGGTTTTATAATTGCTCTCCTCAGCCACAGTAAGCAGCCAGTGGAGTTACGGCTTCATCCTCTGATCCGAGGAGTGTTCACTTGGAAAGCTTTGCTCCTGTTTGTTAAGAGGGTTGAATTTTGATTGGGAGATTAGATAAGCAGTATCCAAATGTGGTTTGACATTTACAGCATGGGAAACAACACTGAATATGTTGGTTTTGGTTCACTTTTTTGATGCCATGGTAGTATTTTGATGCCATAAGTGATCACTACAGCTGTAGTGATCACTTATTGCCAAATGAGGATTAATTACACTTTCACATGTTTTAAAACACGCTGCCAGTTTAGGGCCATGTGAGTTAAGTTATCAGCCAGTCAGTCCAAAAAAACGTGCTAAAATAAAATCCTCCATGTGGCAGTGATTTGCATTCCACCCACGGCAAACCAATGATTCCCCTCCTCTTACAGGCTCCAGGAACACTAGCTGTGAGCATGAGTATATGAAGACTACATATGAAAATACATCAGCTAGATCAAATGTTGCAAGACATGCTGGTTAAATCTGCCAATAAAGAAAAGACACATTTTTACATCAGTTATTTCATTAGTAAATCACCACAGTAGGAACTGAAAGTGTCAATGTAATTCAAAATTTGGAATGGAAAGACGGCACATGGAGATGTTAGTCAGTGACATTATTTAAACCTACAAGCTGAATCTGGAAAATGGATCATATTTCATTATTTGTCACACATTTGCAAGTTTCAGGTAATCTAATGCACAAAATAACCCTTTAGGTTTGCCATCAGTGAAGTAAAGACAAAGAAAAATGTGCACAGTCGCACCAAAACTCTTGAGGCAATATTGTTATATCTGCTCCACTCTTGGTCTCCTCATATGTGTTCTTATAATCCAGAGTCCTGGCCTCCTCCACATGAAGAGCCGGGGCTCTGAGATTCATTTTCATAGACGTTCGCCAACATCTCCCAGTGTTGTCCCTTTTCCTGTGTAGCCCGCTCCTTTTTCCTGCGGGGCTTCAAACATAGACCCTCAGCGGCAGGCTTACGCTCAGATCTTATTTTCTTATGAATAAAGTAAAAGGCGAAAGGCTAGTATTAATCTGTGCGCTTACAGTGGCTTCACTGTGGCCTCTTTCTCTGGGAGCTCTTCATCTCTCTCACGCTGATCTGCGTGCTCTTGTGCCTTTTTAGGAAGCAGTGACATTGAGACCTTCTTTAAGATGTACGTTGTGATTTCTCTTGCTCACATAAGAGAGAAAAGTACTTTAAATGTGCGCAGATATAAGACACAGATGGCAAACATTTGTCCTTACCTACATCTTTAGGACAAATTGCTATTATTATTTACTCTGTGGAGGTTTGGGGCATCAGTGGGCCATCATTGTCCTAAGTTTCTCAATTTTTCATGATAAAAATGCTGTGCCTTTTTTGCCACTGCACAGTGGCTGATTGTGGGAATGTAACAACATCCTTGTTGTATTGTATCAATTAATTTTTATCATTCTTGTTATTTTAGGGGTCATGCAACTTAACTCCCCAGATGGATCCAAACTGGGGATAGGCCATGGGATCACCCCTGAATGGTGATACTAGCCTTAAAAAATCATCAATATTATATACAGAAATTAAATAGTTTCACAATTTAGTTGCCTAATTTGAGGGTAAGAAATGCTTTATTAAAAATAAGAGTTATTCAATGGAAATCTTCCCTAAAATTCTAAAAAAGTGCTGATCACAAATAACAAATTTGATTGAGTAGGCACAAGTTGTTTCTAAGATACTTACGACACCACCGCTTCAATAAATATGATTTTTTTTTAATTATTAAAATGTGTCCACATCCACAAGTCAACTCAGATTTTCTCCTTTCTTGTTTTAAAGGTCTAGTGTGTATGGTATAGTGGCATCTAGCAGTGAGGTTGCAGAACTGAAACTTCTCCTGTGTGCCAAGTGTGTAGGCGACCAATATTGGCTGATGTGAAAATGCAAATTTTGCCTTTCTAGGGCCAGTGTTTGGTTTGTCTGTTCTTGGCTACTGTAGAAACAACATGGCTGACTCTGCGGAAGAGAACCGCACCGTATGTAGGTATAAACTGCTCATCCTTAAGTGACGAAAACACAGTTCTTTTTTGCAGGTGATTATAAACTAATGATGAAATGATTATGAATATTCTTTACAATTTCTGCCAATAGATGTCCCGAAGTACCACACACTGGACCTTTAATTTGGTCAAAAATGAGTGTTGGGAGTAGTAATTCATTTATTTTGACTGAAGTGAAAATATCAATATCACACTGTAAAAAATACTGTAAATTCTGCATTCCAAAACAGACTTCAACTAAATGTACCTGCCTCAAGAGTATTTATCTATACTGTAAACATACAGTGCATATATTTATATCATCATTAGTTTTAGCTGCTTGATGCTGAGCTAATTTTACTGCCGGGTATCAGTCTCAGTCTCAGTAAAAATATGATATTTTATAGACATGATTACTTGTTTTGATTTAGTCTGCAAAGTGGTAACTACAGCTGTCAGGCAAATGCTCTGGAGTAACAAGTTTAATATTTCCCTCTAAAATATAATGGGGTAGAAGTAATAAGTAACATAAAATGGTAATACTTCAGTACAATTACATCAAACTTCTACTCAAGTACAGGACATGAGTAAATGTATTTAGTTGCTTTTCACCAGTGGCTATATTTGTCCTTATGTAGATCCTTTCACCATTGAAATAGCTACATTTGCATTCAGGTTGGCCTTGTGGGACCATCAGAGATCGTTTGAATTCTAAAGACAGGATCAGGTTTTGTGGCAGTCGTTAGAGAGACGCGTTTAGGACTGCACTTTTTAGGAATCCATCCTTCACCAGCACAGAGGAGAGAGGTAAAATTACAAGCTTCATCCAGGCCTTTTGGACAGCAGCTCCTTTTCCTCATCAGTCCCTTCCTATCATATGAAAGAATATGAGACAGAGAGACAGGACACTGTGGAGAAAACCTGACACAGCTTGCTACCAGGCCAAGCGGCGTATACAGTATCTCTCCGTGCTGTAGAAGGACTGCTCCAGCAGCAGAACCCTGGTGAGGCTCACAGAGAGATGACTCATCAGCGTTTGTTTTGATTTGAACACCCACACCGGAGGAGTTTCCTCTATGTGTGTGTGCGAGGGGGTACGTATCTGCTGGGGTGTGTGCAGACGCAATTGATGTGTAAAGTATGACGCGTAAGGATCTGTGCTTTAACGTGTTAGGCAACCGAGAAAAATGGACTTCTTCTGTGCTCTCCTTGCTGTGTATCCCTCATAAGATCACCCTGTGCTCTCAGGCGTGCAGTATCGGCAGCCTGCTGATGCATACAGTGACAGGAAAATGAATAAGGCAGCTCACTTTTCCTGCAATAATCTCTTTTTTCCTTTTTGTGTGATTATGTATTGGAACAAAAAAATTTAGAAATAAAGGTGTGTGTGACATTTTAGTCTGTGCAGAAGACTGCGAATGACTGAAATCATGAGATGCACAAATATGAATGTGTAGCAGTGGTAAATGATTTGCTCCTCTATTGAAAGAATCCCCTGGATGTTATTTGGCCATTTGAGCATCCTGTGGTGTCCAGAGCCATGTTAACTACCATACCATACTGTGTCCACTGATTTAGTCTCCTGCTGACATGCTAGAGAAGTCTGTGTTGGAAAACACGCGTCCCCTGGCTCTGACTGTGTGCTTGTTGAAGTTTCAGCTGCATTAAAGATTAAAGAGCGTGCCTTATTATGAGGAAACACACACACACACACACACACACACACACACACACACACACGCACACACACACACACAGAGGAAACTCCTCCAGTCTTCGATTTTCATACACAAAAGAAATTCAGAGATGCATGAGCTGCATATGGATGCATGTGGACACTCAAAAGAACGCACATGCTCACTGAAATATATGGTGTATGTATGTATGTATGCACACTGACACACATGCATAGACACACAAACTCTGGAGCAGCAGCTTTAAGTGGGGCATCGGTAGTCATGGAAACCAGATCTGATCGTGTCGGAGTCACAGCACATGTCATAAGATGGGGAACCAGCAACGCACACAGATGCCCAATCTACATCCTGTGCGCCACGAACACACATTTAGACACATATATAGAGAGGTGCATATACATGCCACACACACACACACACACACACACACACACACAAGCCTCCTCTCCTGTTTTATGGCCCTGAGCAGAGAGAGAGCAGGGACACGCATTCAGAAATGGGGAGGCGCGGAGCAAAATGAAAGAAAGGCTGAGGAGCCTAAGATGGGGGAGGAAACGAGGGAGAGTGCAAGGGGAAGGGTGGGCATGACGGAGAAAGAGGGAGAGAGCACAGAGACGATGGCAGAGCAGTGCGGAGAATGGGAGGATGCAGTGGGCATCATATCAAAGCGCCCGCTCTATCCGGGCGTTCGGACAGAGGGGCCTGTGTGTTTGTGTGTGTGTGTGTGTGTGTGTTCGTATGTGTTTCCACTGGGTTGATTTTGCACCTGTTGTTCCGGGGGATGCAGTTTTACGAGCACATATATTAACTTGAAGCAAAGTTTCTCAAGCTTTGGGTCAGGACCCCACATGAGATTCCATGATGCACAGACAGGGTCCATGGAGATTTCTGGATATGGCAAAAATTGTGCGAAAATTCACATTCACATGACTGCTCAATTGCTTGGTGCACAAGCCAGCAAATGTTGAGATACCCTTAAAAGATGGACAGTTACCGGGGTGACAATCTGGAGTTAACAGTCTCTTTCAGTATAACTGTCAACATTACAAAATGAGTTTGTCTTTTTACGCTCAAACCAACAGCTGGATGTTAGAAAAATGTTTCAGAATCATAAAAAAACACATGCGGTTTAATGGCAATCATGGCTCTTGAGTTGTTTTGATTAGCATTCTGAAAATGCCTCCTAAAAAACACATATATCCTGGCAAATATTCTGCATGTTGCATTTGCAGCTTCTCATGTATTTAGTATCAACCACAACTACCTAGCAATAACAATAAAGAAAATCACAGAAGATTGACTGAGGAATCAGTGAAGTGTGTGTACATGTAATAGTATTTCATGCAGATTATTAGCTCAGTTGAAGCACATTCACCAATCACACTGCTCAGAGCCAAAGAAACAAGTATTTTAATGCTTAAAACTGCTTTCACTTTTTTTTTTTGGTCACTTTGGGGCAGTGCAACAAGCAACAAACGACACAATAGACACATCATCAGCTTTTGAATGTAAGCATGACACACATGTTAGCTAGACTTCCAGGAGACACAAAGCAACACGAAGCTGCTTTTACAATGCCATGTGATAATTGCCTTGGCAACCATCTGCATTCAAGAGCAAAGCGTTTTAAAATCACCTGCTGCCGCTATGGTCCTTGGCTGTGCAGGCAGGAGCTCCAGTGAACACTGGCAGAAGTGCAAGCTGGCTTGCAGCTGCATACTGTAGCAAGACAATGGAAATCACTGAAATCACCAAAGATTTCTACATATTTGGATTAACAGTCAGCTGAAGTTTGGTGGAAATGTTATCCCAGGCCCATTTCTCCTGGTTTTCCTTATAAGTTGCTAGCACCATAACTCATCTTCAGTAATTCCATCTGCTTTCTGCCACCATGATAGCCGTTATCGGGTGGGCCAAACGGCGGCAATCACCAAAAGTTCAACAGGTTGAACTCTGGGCAGCAGAGCAAAATGTGTCCACGTGGGCGGCAGCCATTTCATACCCCTTCTTCTGTGTTGGAGACTGCATTCTCTCTGCCGCCTTCCCCTCACTGACATGACTGGAGACAGAGAGTCACAGTGCAGCGGTCTGAAAGCCCCTTTGGAATTTTTGGGTTTCTGTTCATTAGACAAATTAAAATCCAACAATACCTCTTCTTTTGGCTTCGCTTTCCAACTACTGATGATAATATTTGATGTATGTTTAGCAGCTAGATCTTTTTCTTCACCAGCTAGTTGATGCCGTTATTTCATGTTGGTTTGTCAGTAATCACAGCTTTTTTTTTGAAAATAGTTAACTGATGTGCTGAGGAACAACACTGCATGAACCAAAACAATGAAAAGTGCTAAAATGTTCCATTGAACTGAACTGCAGAGTGAGGTGATAGTAGTCTGTGGGTCTGTTACTAAGAGAAACCTCTTTTAATCACACAAAGTCATTTGATCCTTTTTTAATAAAAAAAAAAAAAAAAAATAAGTGGAGCAGCTTGAACCCTTTAACACCTTGATTGACATCAGTTTTCTTGTTCTGCATTCCAACACCTTTTACTAGCATGCAAACTGGTTACATTTCTTTCAAAATCACAGGGAAAAAAATAAACTTGGCAAGAAATGTCCTGCAAAAAATAATAAAAGTCCACAAGGAAATTATCTAAAAATTAATTGGGGGGCATTATTAGATTTTATAAAAAAATTTAAATTAAAATTTAAAAAAGGAAAAAAAGACCAGAAAACTATATATAATTTTGTTAGAGAAAAAAGTAAACAACTATTTTTTAGCACTTTCTTGAGGTCATTTTCTCTTTGCCTTTATCTTTTTAAAAATGTTTTTCTCTAATTTCTTGATAATTTTTGGCCGTTTCTTGTTTAGTTGCTCATCAACCTCTTCCCATGTTTTTGAGAGAAATCAAGACGATTTGCTCGGGTTTTACGGGTTAATGTCAACGTGAGCACATTTACATTACAGTATGGAATTGCTTAGAAAAAAGATGGTGTACTCTGTTGTCCTCTTCTTTTTTCCAGAATTACAGCTGCAAATACATTGAACAGTGTACAATATAGATACTTAGAGCTTGTGAGGTAAAGCTAAAGTTCACGTTAATATATTATAATACCTCTGTGTCTGTAGTCACTTCAGATCTTCTGAGGTCGTTCAGATCCTCAGAGTGGAGCTCAGCCTCTGAACTCCTTGCAGCTTCCTGGTTGACCCTGTTTCCCGTCGTCGTGTTCCTTCAGATTGCCTCTTGACACCTCCCTGCTAGCTGGATTTCAGAGAGGAGGCTGTGGTGCACTTGAAAGCTCATATACCGGGGAGCTAAAATGCCACGGTCTTAAGAATATTCTGTCATGATGTGATGAATATTTCACAGTAAGAATATTTTTAGTGAGCGTTGTGTCTTTGCTTCCCACTCACCGAAGCACTTACTCCAGCTGGAAGCTCACAGATGGGGGGGAGGCAAGGCGACGGGACAGGAGCCTTTGCTGCCTGTCGCCGCTCTCAGCCCAGGCTTTACTCTGACCCAAACATGGTCTCGTAGGAAAACACAGGTTTGACAGTCAGATTTGATGTTAATGGCAAAGCAGCAAAGTAACTCTGCCAGAGTTGTTCAGTTTGAGCCGCATTCAGCTGTAAATGCTCTCTTTTTATTGTGGCCTTCAACAAGCTCTCAGTCAGTGTGTAAAACACATATATAGGCTACAGTATGTGTGTGTAAATATAGTGTGTATGTGTGCTCCTTAGCCTAGCATCAGTGCAGGGACCTGAGGGGCCGCAACTGCTGATCCCTCACTTCTGCTCAGAGGCCTCTCTCGCTCCGGTTGCCTGGCAACCCTCCTGTTTCTGAAGGGGAGGGTTTTATTTTGCTCAAGAAAGAGGAAAAGATTGGAGAGAATTGCATGAAATGTGGATGAAGCTGTCAACATGAAATGCTTGCTCAAGCCTCAGCGCACTGGGATATACTGATGGTCGGGATCATGGGATTCTTCTGTGTTTCTTACAGAGATATTTGAGTTTGGCTAACAAACACATTAGACTATGGCTACAAAACAAGAGAAACAACACAAATCTAGTGCCTTTGCATGAAGGTTGTGGTCCAACAGCGTTAAAAAAATGTAAAGTTTAGAATCGAGGTCTTTTTTTAAGAAGAAGAAATAACAAGAACAAGAAAGATTATTATTTCAGAATTGTGAGAAAAGTTTTCATGCTTTTCTGAAATATCATTTCATATATCAGTTTTTTTCTGTGAAGAAATCTCCTAATTATAAGATAGAAAGAGATAATAAATAATTTGAATTCAGTTCAAATTGGGTAAAAAATTTGTAAAAAAAAAAAAAAAAAGCCATCAGATTTTGAATCAGGTGTCTCTAAATCTTAATTGTTTTTCATGCAGGAACCAATAGCTTCAAAAAAAGCAGAGGCAGAATGCAGTATTTTTGGAACTAAATCCAAAATACAGGCCAGCCATAGCTGTAGATTTTGCTGTGGAATCTTGAAAATGTCCATTTGCCACAGTATTAGATTACTTTTATTTTAATGAAATTAAAGGTATATCACCATAAAGTTATTCAGAAACCGCACAAATTGGGGCTTAAAAATTCCCCAAAATGCAGGACATGTAGTGTGCCCTCTACAATGTTAAAATGAAACCTACATCCTTGGAACCAGCAATCAAAACCTAGCACTCTTTTGTGGTACTTTTCTCATGTAAAGAGTCTGAAAAAGGCTCTCATTCAACTTAAAGAGGAGCATAGAAAAGAGAAAAAGCACTGAGCCAACTAATTCACAAATCCAAGTATCACAGCAGAAATTACAATGTTGTGAGTACTCTCTGCATGCAGTAATCTTATTATCTCTATCAAAACCGTCTTAGACTGTGGAGGAAAAAACAGGCTGTTGACAATTGACAAATTTATGTTATGAAGAGCTATTCAAAGACTGATATGAAAGCAGTGCCCTGGTTCAGCAAATACTGTTTAATATCAAGCCCTGAATCACAGCAGGAAAAACAATATTTACAGGAAACACATCAGTGTGGCCTGCCTTCAACATATGAGCAGCAGTGACACGGCACACTGTGGAAGCCTGCGGAAGCAAGACTTCAACTATCTGTGGTTAAGCTATAATAAAATATCTTATTCCCAAGTCAGTATGGCTCCCAGGGGAGACTAGCAGCAGCTTACTACTTGATTACACAGAGAGACACTTCTGACATTACTCATGCAAAATTACTTTTTGTGTATTTCAGCCACACGCAGGCTAGGATTTGTTTGACTCTTATTTCACTACATGGCCTTCTTAAGCAAGAGGTCACTTTTATTATTTCCTGCAGATACTCTGAACACAATAAACAGTCATATGTGAGATGGCTCTTTGGCAGCAGAGAAAAGCATTTGTTGTTGCTTGGCGCAGTCACAACTGCTGCAGATCTTGACTAATCACGTGTACATCATTTTAATATCATCAACTGTCTGGCGAGGTGTAGTGCTGACCAACCTGACCCCTATGTGTTAGTTAGTTTGTGTGTGTTTGCGAGCACCATGTGCTATTTCCAGCTGGCATATGAACTCAGCAGATGAACCCAGATCAGCTGTTTGTCCTCTAGGGGAGGCGTTCTGACTCATCTGATTGGCTAGCAGCTGCGTGTCACAATGTGTATGTACATGTGTGAATGTATTTGTGTCTGTGTGCAGTTCTATGCTTGTGTAAGTGAGAATTCACATGAAACAACAAATCCCATCAGACCTCAAATAGCTGCTACACTGTAAAGTAAGTTGATTTTACTAGGAAACTAGGAAACTGATTGTAGTTGAAGTAAATATGACTATTAATCTTAATTTATGTTTGCTTAATATCTGTTTTTTATGGTAACTTAAAATTAAGTTATATTCACTTGATTTTTTTTGAAGATACTTAAAAATGACAAGTTTAATGAAATTAACCCTTTTACATTCTAGCAACTTCACTAAACATAGTTTACTGTGCTATATATCTGTACTCAGCTGGTTGCAATCTAGAAAATCATATTTGTATTTTCTTTAACATGTTAAGAAAACAGAACTCGCAGATCTCCTAACTTCATCATCAGCAAAATAATCTTCGTCATGATCGAGTTAAGTCAGACTAACTTTGTGTACTGATATTGCTAACACTTAGAAAGAACACACGGCAGATCTGCAAGTTGTTTTGTTAACATGTTAAGAATATTTAAATATGATTGACTAGTTTGCAGTTGGCAAAATACAGATGTATAGCACAGTAAACTTGGTTTACTGAAGTCGCTAAAACTTAGAAAGATAGATTTAATCAAACTTGTCATTTTTGACATAAATTAAGATTTATAGTCATATTTACTTTCCGTTTTTAAGGCAATCAGTTCCAAGATTATTTTGAGTAAGATCAACATAGATTCAGATTTTGCTGTCAACTCCCACTCATCTGTGTTTATGTTGCAGAAGAGGAACAATACAGGGCTTTCCCAAAGGAAGCAAAGGTAGCCAGCCTGGACCTCTTTATATAATTCATAAACTTTATATACTACAGAAGGTGAAGAGAGGGTAAAAAAAGGTGCAACAATTTATGATGAGACACCAGGAAGAGGACTAAAGCGACGACTAGAATAATAAGTGTGAAAAAGTTCATCCACTTTTTCCACCTGCAGAGAATCTTAAATGTGCAGTGAAGATATTACACCGGCATCATTTTGCAAATATAGTCAGATATTGCATTTGCATTATGATGACATAAGCCATAACGTGCCATATTGTACGACACGACTGCTATTAAAAAGTGCTTCCAGAAGGGGAGGCAGGGGTGTAAATGGGGAAGGACAAATGTGAGAGTGGCGGAGGAAATGAGACGGACGTATTGGGTAGATTTAAGAGACTCACCTCCCTTAGGTATGGACATAAAGATTTCCATTTTGAGAAATAGCCATTGCTATTTTTCTTCTCGTGTCTCTCTGATAGTGAGGGTCAGGAGTCACATTTTCAGAGATCAGAGTCATTAGCTGCAGGGCTTTTCTCTCCGCTTCGCCTCCATGCTCCCTGCGTGGCTGTGTCTCTGTATCTATAGCTGCTGGCTATAGCTAAAGAAATCTGCACATTCAGTCCACTCGTGCATATCTCTGCCAACACTGGCGATGATTTATTATACTACAGTAGACTATTTTCCCACTGTAATAAACATTTTACACTGAAAGGAAAGAAAAACAGCTAATTTGAATATAATGCTGGAATGTAGCAGTGTACTTACTCTCAGTCAAGAATTTGTTTCCAAGAATAATCCTGTAAAAAGAAAAAAAAAGAAAAGAAAAAAACATGCAAGACTGTATAAAATAATGAAATAATTTAGTATAGATTTATTGGTTTGTCTGAATAAAGATAAATTCTGGATATGACAGACAACAATTTAGAAAAAAAGTCTACATACTGAGAAAACAGAATCACGTGTGATCACATAGTAATTATCCACACAATAGAACACAAATTCACAAGTGCTAGTTAGAGCTAGAAAAAATGTCACTTTCTATCAGTTACATACAGTATTGTAGAATAACTAAGTACATTTACATAATGTTTGTACTTGAGTAAAATTTTTAAGAAGTGATTAATGATTACTCATCTCACGGCCGCTCAGATGTATCTTTTGGCCCTTTGGATGGGGCTCAGCCTCTACAGGTCAGGAACCACACCTGTGAAATTAGCTCTATGTAAAAGTGAAAACGTTCACCATTCTTTCTTTACAAAAGTAAAATTAGGAGATAAAGTACAAGTGAAAGTATTGCAGTGAAAATAATAATTCAGTAACAGAGTTATTGAAAATATATACTTAAAAGTTCTGTATGTGACATTCAGAGCAGCAGCGAACAACAATTTGTTTTGTAAAGATACAGTGGAGCCATGGTGTCCTCAGTAGAGAATGAAGTAAGCCTTCCTATGTGTTTTTTTGTTGTGGTAAACAGTCCAGCCGTGCATGCATGTTATGGCATGTGAGGCCTGTGTGTGTATCCCCCTGGCTAGTTAAACGCCACCGTCTGCACTGCACTCATACGCCAGCTACTGCAGATATTGGAACAGGGATGCTATAGAAGCGTAACACCCACCGTCCAGTTTCTCCAGGTTAACGTTAGCTCTGTCAACACTGTTGCTGTTGCTAGCGCTGTCTATGGAGTTAGCACTGTTGCTAGCTGTTGACTCAGGCACTTCAATGTTGAGAATCGTGTGTAGAAAACCCCGCCTAAGTCTCTGAATCATAGATATGCTCTGAATGTCACATACAGCTCCTTTATAGCATCAGAAGTGAAAGTGCAAGAAAAGGGCCTGTTTGTGTAAAATACCTTAAATATGTGCATATTTGAGTAAATGTACTTAGTTACATTTCACCACAAAAATAATACTGAAGCAGCTTTATTTTAAAGGCATTTTCAATTTTTTGACATTAGATTAGGGACGCAAGATAATATTGATAAGTCATTGGTATCGACCGATATTGGATATCGGCCAACATGCTGATTTGCCAATATAACAAACCAATTTTTTTATTGAAAGAGGGAACATATACAAAACATAAATCCTAAGTTGAAGTATTTTTCTTATTTTGCACAAAGAATGAATATTACTCACATTGAAAAGCATTGTATTTCATGTCTCCATCTGCTGATCACGATAACTTTATGCATAATATGTCGTTAATTCCACTATAAGAGACTTGATGATCACTAAAATTAGGCGGGGAAAAAAGTGGATGTATCAATATCAGTATCGCTTATTATTCCTAGCTTTGATGTTCAATAGTTTCACCCCATCACAATATCAAAATACATTTGCACATTCTGTGATATGCCTACTTGATTTCACATGATTTCACACATTTCATGTACAAATTCGATGTCGTTACAGACATTCATGGGTTAAATTGTATTATTGTATGGGAGACACATACTAACATGGGGGATATGAGGGTTTGTCTGTAGGGAATGCATTCCATTAAACAATTTCCACTTGTGTTGCTACAGAGCACAGCCTCTTACCGATGTGTTAGATTTACAATTGCTCTTCTGTGCTGGATGTAACAAGATTGTTTGTCCGTGTCACTCAGAGCAACAGCAGGCTTATATTTTGTCTGTTAGGTCCCATGGCATACCAAGAGCAAGATGCCTCTTGCTCATCCTTTGTAGCGAATGTGTGTGTGGTGACTGTGTTAAGGTGCTACCACACTGTCTGCTCTCTGTCAGCATCGCCTCCCTTGGGCATCAGTGTTTTCCTCACAGCTCCACTCGGCTTTAACAACATGCCTCCACAGAGGCGTCAAGACCCTGAATAACAACAGCAGTTGTAATTGTATTTGTGTGTGCGATTGTGTTCGAAGTGTGTGTTTTGAGGAGAGATGGAGTGTACTGTTCGTGCGTCTCCATGTGTGAGTATGTGTGCATGGATTTGCTTCCTCTCATGCGTTTTTTGCTCTGTGTGTGCTCATTTTGGAGCAGGCTTGTTCATTAGGTCTGTGGGGAGGTTCGCTTTCTGCTGACTTTGTTTGGTTCAAAGCCTGAGGCTCATACTGATCAATAATATCCCGGACCCACCACGTCTATGTGCAGCTGATTGGCCCTCTGCATGGCAGGCAGCCACAGCTTAACAGCGGAAAGTCATACGTCAATATGTTACTCACATCTCTCCAGCTATATTTTGGACACATGCTTAATCACTCAGAATGTGCATACAATTCAGTTCAAACTTTAAAACCGCTAAAAATGCATTGCTACTATTCCTTTGCATACAAAAATCAGAATGATGTGCAATCATCAGATACTTGAAACCAGCAAATGTATTTTTTAGGTTACAATTTGTAAGGAACCAAAAAAGCACTGATGAAATTTTTGGCTTTAGGCTGGTGTTTAGCTTTCATTTCTATCTGGCAGAATACTTTCGCATTGAGTTTCTGCGTGGGTGTTTGCACTCATGCCTGAAGTCTGTGTTGCAGCTATGTGATCCAGGATTCAGTGTGCAGTGTGACAGACAGGAACTTAAATTTGTATTTCTATCTAATCAATATTTCCCTTATTATATTTTTGTCTCTGCAGTGGCAGATCTAAAACACTAATTAAGCCTATGAACTGTGTTGGGAGTAACTAGTTACGTGTGTTCTGCCTGTGCTCTCCTCAGGTCGACATGTAACTAGATGTAACTAGTTACAGTCATTAAATTACAAAATAAATGTAATTGTAATTAGTTTCAGTTACTGAGAAAAATATTAGATTTCAGTTACTAATCAAAATGTTGGTGATTAGCAATTTTATTTTTCTGTAAAAACTTTATTTGTTGAATAAAACATCCATTCTGTTGCCTTAAATCTTTTTGCCTTGCTGTTTTTTTAGCATATTTTTGGACACCGCGAGCCAGCAAAGCCATTGAGCACAACATTTATGCACTTATGTTTTTAATTTTTTTTTTCAGTTTTATTGCCCTGTTAAAAACAATTTTTGGAAAAGTAATCAAAAAGAAATCAAATGTAATAAGTTACACACCTTTGATGAAATAATTAAAATAGTAATATAACTTATTATATTTTTTACAAGGTAACTTGTAATATATAACCTATCACATTTCAAAAATAATCTTTCCAACACTACCTATTACAATGTCTTGTTTTTTTGGCTAAGGCTGGCCAGCAGGGCCCTCATATATAGTGGTAGCACCAGCAGTGGCTAATCTGCATCTGTCTGTGCTCTCCTCAGGTCTGGATGACTGTCTCCAGCAGTACGTGAAGAGTTTCGAGCGGGAGCAGATGGGGGGAGAGCAGCTGCTGCACATCACCCATCAGGAGCTGGAGGAGCTGGGTGTCACCAGAATAGGACATCAGGAGCTCATCCTGGAAGCTGTCGACCTCCTCTGTGCGCTGGTCAGTCAACCTCTGCTACCTGCTGACACTGTTTCTCTCATGCAGGTCTTGGATGTGTGTGTTATTGTGTGTTTCAGTGTGCTGTAGGGTTGATCAGATACACTGAATTGGTGTGAGACTACCATGGAGCCCAAAAAACGGATAGATGGCAGTAAAAGGTTATCAAACACCTCAAAAATAGAACTGAATATGTTGCTTATAGTACTTTGTGAGTGTTAGCTTGCTAATTTTACTTGCATTAACATTGTAAGCAGAAATGTTTTAGCTACTGTTAGGTGATGCAGCAACAGCATGCAGTGCAGTATATATATTGTATATATACTATTAACATTACAGGCACTGGCTGGTGTAGAATTATGAAGAACATTAGCTTTGGCCAGGCCAGGTAGTTAGCTGAAAATGCTGGTGCTCAGGGTATTTAGCTAGCAGTGTTTTCCGTTAAACCAGCCAAAAAGTCAGATTTATTACTCCACTGATATTTGTCATTGGGAAAATTTAAAAAAAAAATGGCAAAATTTGCTCTTTTAGTCAAAACTCTCAAACTTTGACACATGAATGTACACCATTGACCAATGGCAACATCTTGACAGTGCAGACCTTACAGAGAATGGAGAGAGTCAAAAATTGAAGATGCTAATGTTGCTGCATCTTTTACCTTTGTTAAACCCTCCTATGTCAGAGTATGAACTCCCATATAGAGTAAGAATGGCTTGCAGACAGTTAAATAAGAGTAGTCAATGGTACAAATGCAACTCAGATTAACTGTGTGAATTTATATTTCTGTTAGCACTTAAAAAGAAAATGCCAGGGGGGAATAAACAGCACGGTACAGAGAAAATACCAAGCGCTGGAGGCTAGCTAGGCTGCTCTCAGCTGGTTCACATGTTAGCGGTTAGCTTGCCAGCCAATGCTGATTCAAATAACAATTATGCTTATTTTAAACAGTTATGATTGTGCAAAGCAGCTGCTTGTTTTTAGACAATATTTGACCTTTGACAATGTTGTCTTCTTTTAGAAAAACATAGAAGATATCAAAGAAAGCATTGTCTTGGTATTGTACTGTAGTGTCTGAAAAGTTTAAACCATGCACATCCTTATCCACTATATTCACCATCAGTGATTTGAAATTATACTGAGTAAGTTATAAAGAGGATTAATCAAACAAAGTAAAACTATGATAATTCTGGCTCTGTTTGCCAGAATAACCTTGAAGGAGCTGTGACGTATAGAGCATATTTAAAATTCAGAGTCTGAGCAGGAATTACCTGTGCACGGCTATTAACTTTGATGTGGCTGAGCTGGCAGCTTGCAGCTAACAGTGCCAACAGCGTGAATAGTGTCAGTCACACCAACATTGCTGACAGAGTGAACAGTGTTAACACAGGCGAGAACCGAAAGGTGGGCACTATGCTTCCGGGACAATGTCCTTCTGCCAAATAGGGCCGGGATGACATTATCAGTGATAACTGTATGAGTCTGTGCAGAGACAGTGGGACGCACTCAAACACAGAGTGACTAACTTGCACTAATATCCATTTCCCACCAAAATTAGCACATGCATGCAGGTTTTTTAAACACAGGTAAATCTGCTAAAAATAGGCAATAGGCAGCTTTCCCATTGCCAGTGGAGCAGAGCTTGTACACAGCTTTGTAGCAGATGGGTATGTGTGTTTGTGCAACATCACAGACAGAATGGAGAATAGGTATCGAAAGAGTTCTGTGAAAACCTTTCGGTGGTTACTCTTTATGTATCTCTTACTTACTCAGTCTCTCTGTCAAACTCGATGCAGACTAATTTGGACTGATGTTGCAGCGATGTTAAGGAGGAGACAGATGGTAATTTGTGTCGGAGCATCATTGCATCTCGCAGGTTAAGGAGCTGAAATTAGTGCATTCACCTGAGTGTTGTGTTCCCATCAATGCCAATTTGTGCCAGGGGTCATGAATACCTGTGGCTACTTCAGAGCCATTTGACCCAAGTGTGAATGCCAATTGTACATTTTCCCATTGCATGAAAAAGCCAGATGTTAGAGGGTGTAAGCTGGTTTTCTGTGTAGTGGCAATGAGGCTTTGCGCATGCCGAGACGCACCATTTACTGCAACAAAGAACAAAGAAGCTCAGATTACAACAAACACAGAGAGGTAGCGTAACTTCATTTTCTGCCCAGGACGCCATTACTCTACTATACCTTTACATCGCAGATTGCTGCTATATAAATATTCTGAATGTCGTATACAGCACGTTTAAGACCAGTTCTGAGTAAGAATAGTTTTTCTTCATATAACTGCCGAAGAAAGTCTCACAGGTAGAAAGATTTATGTTTTGAGTGATGTTTATGTCCCCCCAACAGTTGCTGATATTGGCTCAAGAAATGGCTAGAAAAATCCTCCATCATTTGGGCCCTGCTTCGTGTGTACTCACTCGGTCACTGCTGACTGTATGTGCAGTGGCCCTGCTCAGGATTAGGGAATTAGGGGGAATTAGGTGCTACTCTCCCAGAGAGAGAAAGAGACAGAGACGTAGGGAGAGTGAGAGGGAAAGAGAGAGGAAGAGGAGGAGAGAGAGTATGTAGAAAGAGTATGCAGGATGCACCTTATCTCCCAGGCACACATGGCTGGATTAGTCGGGGCTGTTTGAATGTGTGTGAGAGTGTGTGTTTGTGTGCGCACATGCTTGTGTGTGTGCTCATCAGCGGCTCTTCTCATTCAAACGTTCCAGCATGGGAATGAGTGTCCCAGAGCAGCAATCACCATATGTCCTGGAACTGGACACACACCACACACATACAAGATGTATCACTAAACATGCTGCTGTGAGTCGTATTAAAGGATAATTACAGTTTATTACAACTCAGGTCTTACACCTTGTAGTTTCAGTGATCATTCCTAGATACATTAACACTGATCGCCCAGTTGAGAAACATCAGCATCCGAGAAAGAAACTTTTAATCTTTACCCAAGTTGCCATAGGTGTGTGCGCTCACATCTTTCATGTGCAAAAAGGGATTATTACAGGCATTTTGGCTATGCTCACTTGTGGTTTAGATAATCTGGCTAAACTGCTGGCTGGTTTACAACTTGTCTGATCATGCCACTGTTCATTTATCACATTGTTAGATTTTGTTGTTGGGAAGTTGCAGTGTTTTTCAAGATCTCAGCAATTACTTTGGTAGTACAATGTGTAAAATGTTTTCATAATTAATAGAAATAAAGGCCAAAACTACTACGGTAAGACCCCAATTATAATAAATCAAAATTATCCTTTAAAATAGCTTCGGGAAAGCAATTCTCAACTGACTTCGTAACTCTCATTAACTGTAGTCTCCAGGTAACAAAGCGACACAGCTTAACCTGTAGAAACTGTGAATATTTGGATAATAAAGTACAATTCACTGTCGTCAGCAATATAATCCATCATGGGGAAAGCAAAACCCTGTTCCCCTGGCTCAACTTTTATGACTTTCTGGTCTTTCAGCAGTAAAAAAGGGGGAGCTTCTGTGGCCCTGGATCAATGCAAGTTTCAAGCGCTGACTGAGCTTTCAGTCTCGCTGTAAATGTGGAAAAGTCCCTTCTTTTATGCCTATGCAATCGAGTTTTTGCCCCCAGCATCTATGCTAAGTAGGTTTCTGTGGGTGCAGTGAATTTTCAGCAAGATGTGCTGGGGAAACAGGCATAGCTTTAGAATAAAGTGACTGCTCATCCCAAAATCTGAATTGAAAGACATTCATAAATGACATAGACATACGTGTCATTGTTTCGAAGTAACATAAAAAGTTTAGAAACATCAATTTAATTTAACTTACAACAAAAACACCACAGAAGGAAGCAAATACACATTTTCTTTCTCAAGCTGTTATTCAGTGTGAGCTGTAGAAGCCATGCTACAGTTTCAAACTGAGATATTAATTATTGCAATAATTAATTGCGAGTATGACAATTTACCATTCTCATACACTTAGACAGCTAACATACTGTGCACAGAGGATTTCTATAATAAAATAATAAGAAACTGCTCAATTAATGTCTATGTATTATCTTATAAAAAACTTCTCGTGCAGATAGATGATTCATTCTTTTCACTTATCTCTTTGCATCTCATAAATTGTATCTAACTGGAATCTGGTAGAGTCCTGCTCATCCCATTTTATGAAATATCACACAAATTGTTACTTTATTCCGCATCCTCTGGGACAACTGATGAGAAATCATCCAGAAAAATGTGTCAGTATGTGATTGAAAAAAGTCCTCATTGGGTAGCTGTGTTCAATGTCTTATTCTTGTGATAAGAAATGGTCTGAAGCTCAATTCTGAGGCTGCGCTTGAAAAAGTTTTTTATGTAAATAATAAGTATAGCAACTTCTGATCAACTCATATTCATTTTAGGCTTAGAATCCTCTGGTTAGACACCACCCACTTTCTTTTTATACTCTGTCCATTAGTACAGATACGCAAACAGAAACTTCGGTTGGATGAACAGATACAGACACACATAATGGTGTTCTCTGCTTTTTACATTCAAGCTGTCTTGATGGTGTCCCCCAAGGTTCTTTTTAGAGCCACTTTTTTTTCTATATGATGTATCATGCTAGCCTTAGCTTTAGTTTCATCAAAGGTCTAATAATCAGTTTAATTTAATAATATTAAGAAATGCTAATCTATTCGGATTAAACTCATTTCATCCATGCATTTGATTACAAAAATAAATGGCAACATTCAGTTTCTACAATGTCACGTTTCTTCAGAGCCATAGGACAGGCATCATTTTCTACTGACCTCACAAAAGGCAGAGTGACCTTCTGTGCAGCTCAGCAGTCTGTTAGGGCTAACACACACACACACACACACACGCGCACACGCACACGCACACGCGCACACAGAAAAACACATTCATGTCGTTCAGGAAGTTAGCAGAAGTTATTTATCAATTCAACTTTCATATGTCTGGAGCACCTCGAAGAAAACTCTTGCAAACAGACAGAAGATACAGTATATATATATTTTTAAAAATCAGCTTAAGTCTTCAAAACGTAACAACTCTGAAATCTTGGCATAACCCAAAATAATAATTAGGTAGCTTTTATTATGTTTGGATCTATGTCCCAGTTCCTCTTTTGTTCTGCTTTTGTTCAGAGAAAATGATTCATGCCATCATCTCTCCCTGTTACTCTTTCAGAGCAGATGAGTCAGCTTTCTATGTTGGTTCCTTTTCAATGCTACCCTGTGTGACTCCAAATTGATTTTAAAATCCTGGTGGTTATGTGAAAGTTATTAAATACTTGACCAAAGTTTATATTTCTGGTCCTTTTTATCTTCATTTCAGCGAGAGTCCTCAGATATTCCATGTAGGAAAGCACACATGAATGTTGAATGTTGGGTTTGTCCCTTTATTAACCCCTCCACTCACCCCTACTTGTGCCCTTGTTTGGTTTGCATGTATGTGTGTGTGCATGCATGTTTGTCTCTGAGTGACCTTAGTCTTACATTTCTTACCATTTTTAAATGTTTTGTTTTTGGTACAGCACTTTGGTTGATGGTCTTGCATTTTCTTTTGCTTTTGTGTAGTTGTTGATTGCTCAGAGGTAACACTGTCTGGATTAAAACACTTTGTTTTAAACAGTCCCATAAAAAAGGCCATTAAAAACAGATCAAACCATGTTCAGCTTCATAATTTGTATTCTGTTTTTCAGTGGCTGAAAACAGCTTTTTTATTATTTTAGCTCCTTATTTGAACTGTAAATGGATGTTTGTTAAAATCAAGGGGGAAAAAAAACATTAATTTCATTTTGCTTTCAGTTGTAGAAAATTGTAGCTGGCCTTGTTTAGGGGTAAACAGGCAGCGAAAAATCCCAAATTCTCTCATTATACAAAACTCATATACTTGAGTTGAGCAGCAGATCTTCCAAGCTGAGAGCAACACAAACACAATCAGTATTCTCTTGATTAATAAAGGTTTGATACCACTTTGATACTTACATTTTGGTGCAAGTTAAAGTACAGTGGAGCATTGCGAATTAATGCTTGTACTATTGAAAATGCAATGATTAAATAAATGGTGAACTCTCCCTTTTTAACCTAAAAATGCCATCAACAGTGTTCGAGTGCGATTCTGCGAACAATGGTAGAATTATCAGCATAGAGGAGAGGCCACTCCACACATGGCTGCTATGGCAACTGCATCGACACGAAGGTGGAGGGAAGGGGAGGGAGGGTTGCTTAATGGCATCGCCCTCTTATTGTATTGATTTGACACACACATGCATGCGCAGCTCAAATTGTTTCTCCCTCTTTCTCCACACAGACAGTCGACACAGGGCATTATTCCCCCGCTTCATCTCAGCACTCTGTCCCCTGGAGAGAGACGCACACAGCTTTAGATCGAATCATAGGACAGGCTAATTACAGCTGTGCAAACATGTGTGGCTCCAAGTTCATGTATACATTCTCACAGAATACAGAAGATTATACAGAACGCAGTGCATGACCCAGTTTCAGAGAGATGCATAGCTGGGTGCTCTCTCTTCCTCTCTCTCCCTCTTGTCTTCTGTCTCTTTAGTTCCTCAATTCCCTCTCTTTCTCTCTCTCTCTCTCTGCTGCCACTGTGAAACCCTCTCTCCTTTGTAGTCACTGTGGTCGTGACTGTGTAGAAGAGATCTAGAGGCAGAGGAGGAATAGATACGTCTAGCTAAGCCTGTGCATCTGACGATACAAGGGTGTGTGTGTGTATGTGTGTGTGTGTGTGTGTGTGTGTGTAGCCTTTGTGTCAGCAGGAATCAGGCTCTGTCAGGCAGGACATGACTGGAGGTGCCTTGGGACACTGAGCGCAATGTGGCTCAGTGGGTCTGTATGTGTGTGTGTGTGTGTGTGTGTGTGTGTGTTTATTTAAAAGGGTCACAGTGCAGTAATGGGCTACTCAACCAGCTTTTGTGTTCTTGTATTAGTGTGCAGAGTGGCTGTTATATGAAAATGCTAATGGATATTCAGATATAGCATTTTTTATTTTAGTTCATTCCACTGAGATCAACCATCTGTGGTTAATGCACAATAGATACTTACTCTGCTCAATCTCTAAAATTTGCAGAAAGGTTATGCTCAGTTAGACAGATTAAAGTATATATGTGTAAGTTATATTGCATGTATTCCAAAATGTTCCATGTTACTTTTTCTTTTGTTTTTTGATACATAAAGGGTTTTTATAAACCTGTATTTCAGCATTTTGGGAAATCTCTTGCTCCCTGAGAGTAAGATGAGAAGATCAATGTCTATTTTATGTTTGAGAGCGGTATCAATTCTCTCATCTAACTCTCGGAAATATTCCAAACTGGTAAACTATTTCTTTAACCTTTGATCAAACAAATCATTGCCAAAAGTCAATCTTCAACCTCTGACTTCTAGCATAATGTCGACACAGCAGCATGTCAGCAGCAGCAGTTTGCATTCAAGAACAGTATTTAATGCCTGACAAATATACTGTATAGTATGTGATTGTAGTTCTAAAATGAGTACTTCTGTTTTGCTCCCAGAATTACGGTCTAGAGACAGAGAACCTGCGGACTTTGTCTCACAAACTGAATGCATCGGCAAAGAACCTCCAGAACTTCATCCTGGGCCGGCGGAGGGGCGGCCACTATGATGGACGAGCTTCCCGGAGGCTACCCAATGACTTCCTCACCTCGGTGGTGGATCTGATTGGTGCAGCCAAAAACCTACTAGCCTGGCTCGACAGGTAGCATCCACACCTGAGACTGTACAGTAAATTTAGAAATTTTACCTTAAGGACAATATCCCCATATTTTTTCAGTTTGGGTTTCTACTAGAACATGTTTACATCCTTTAATGTAATAACACGCTTAATTTTTCTCATACTGTCTGCCTGAATATACCTGTATTTACCCTCTGGCTGAAACTGTCTCTTTAAGCCCCCTCTCAAAAAAGCCTGGTCTGCTCTGATTGGTCTGATTATGTTTCTGGGTCTTCTACATCTGAACTCTCGGTGCCTGTGCACCATCAATGCAGCCAGATGAATGGCTGTAATAACATTGTAGCATCACTCTCTATCTTTGATATGAAGTCACAATTTTTGTTTACAATAACTTCCTGGTAGAAAAACTCTGCATCACCCACATAAAATAAAAATGACACTGGGTAGACTTTGCTTCTATGGGTTAGTTTTCAGCCAGCTAAAAAATCCAACTTAAAAAATCAATATCCTTTTAAGTGTACACTTTATTTGGAGTATTTTTACTGCTTTAACTTGCTGTCAGACAGCTTTCTCTGACGGGGAACTGAAGCCCTTATCGCAAAGCCACCAGACTCCATTGACAAAAACTGTAACTTTAGAACATGGGAATTGCTGGTCCACCGTTGCCTCGATCAGATAGTGTGTACATTTACAGTACAGTACATGATTCTCAATATAATGTACCCTTACACCTTTACTGATTTTTTTTAATGGCTAAAATATGTTTTACTGGGGCCCTATCCACAGCAGTACATTGTTTAGCTTCTGTGTAGTTTTGATTTATGAAAGACACTATAGCAAAGCAACAAAGTACATAAAATAAGCACAGCAGAAGCGTCAGATAAAGGTCAGATCACTGTGTTTTAACTATATATCTTCAAACATTTCATTTAAAGCTGAAAATGACAAAAATAAAAACGTTGCTGATTTCACATATCTCCACAATTGTAATCAATTACCAGTTGTCATCCTGGAAGTGATTGTTGTTGTTAGCATGATGTCACGGTGATTTGGTCCATAGATCATTTCACTGGAATCACATTACTAGGCAACAGCTTGGGTCTGTGTTTATTTCCTGTTACCTGATGTCATTCACATACACTGCAAAACATTTCAACAGGAAATACAAAGGGCCCAACTAATATGTAACAGTCTATATAGAATAGTTGTGACATCACAGCTTCACAGGAGTCCTGACGGCTTGTTTAAAGGCGCAGTTTGTGAATACGGACTGTGTGCATTTCTCTGTGGATTGAGAATTTTTGATATTTTCACAGTTTTTATACCTGCTTTATATTTTAAAAAAAGATATGAAAATCTGACTTTTTACAATATCGGACCTTTCACTACACAGGGCAAACTAGGCTGTGGACAAAATAATGGAAACATCTTACGATCTACCCATGCAAAGTTTCAACAAAAGTGGAACATAATAAACTTGTACTGTGGGGCTGCATTATATGATTAGGTTTTCCCTTTATTTTTATGTCTTGTACAGTAACACAATTCATAGATTGGTAAGGAAGGCTGTTTTTTCTGTGGTTATCATGAAATTAGATCACCTGATGGTACCATATGAATCTGAGAACACATACAAATAAAGCGATGCTGGGCTTAGATCCCTGGGTTGCACAGCCTTCTGGCCATGATATAAAACCAAATATTGTTGTTTGTCTTTATCATTTGCTCATGTGCTCTGAGAGGAGCAGAGAATCGTTTTTATTGCTTTCTCTCTTACTGCCCGATCACAGCTTTTAAAAACACACTGTTGGCAAATAAACTAACGGAACAAAACAAAATAAAAAGAGCAATATATAAAAAAAAAATCACTTCTTCAAAATATAGTAAGGGAATCCACTTTTTTAATAGAATGACCAAATATGCTTTGCTCACATTCATTAAAGTGTGATTCTGAGACCTGTTTTACCCTGGAGGAATAAACTCCATACTCCACTTCCAGACTGGAGCGTTTGATGAAAACAGTAACAAAATGTAGAATAAGATGACCAGTATCCAATGTTCTACAAAAGTTCTCCATGTTTTTAATGTCTGCGATGCATTTGTCAGCTGTTCAATTCAATATATTTCTAAAGTCCATCACAAATCACATTTTGCCTCAAAGGGCTTTACAGCACACAACATCCCTCTGTCGTTGGACCCTCACAGTGGATAAGGAAAAAGTCCCCCTTAAACAAACTTTTAATGGGGAAAAATGGTTGAAACCTCAGGAAGAGCAATGAGGATGGGTCCCTCATATTGTGTGTACAGAGCAGAATAATTCAATAAAATTACAGAAATCCATATGACAGGATGGTTCATACAGAGAGAGATGCACAGCGAGAGAGAGAGATGCACAGCATTAACAATAATAACAAAAACAGCTATAATAATAATAGAGATATGAATAATAATAGTAGTATATTATAGTGTATGTGTTATATGTATCAATCAGTCTTACATGTATGATGATTGTTGAAGTATGTCTAGTAGTAGTAGCAGTTGTAGTCTACATCAGGCAGGAGCTCAGTATATCATAGGACATTAGTTTCCAACTGATCCAGCCACGGGGTTCAGATTTCTCCCCAGTCATTAGTTCAAGATCTACACACAGTAGATGAATTACCACATATTCACAAAATGTAAACAACATGTTGGCTTACATCACAATGAAATGAAACATATTGCAACAATAAACAGAAACAGCACTTCCAAATAAAATCTGTGTTGGAAATTCATTATAATTAAAAAAAAAGAAAAAGTGTGGGTTTTAAAAAAAAAAAAAAAAAAACACAAAAAGAACTTATTCACGAGTCACTTGCAGTCCATTCACAATGGACTCGGACCCACATGTGGAGTACGACCCACCAGTTGGGAACCACTGTCGTAGGAAATCCCCTAGCAGACAAGGACTATATCAGCCTAACTAGGGGCTGGTTCAAGGCAAACCAGAGCCAGCCCTTACTGTATGCTTTCGATTATGATACAAAACTCTGTATTTTTGTGTGTCTTTTTCAGGTCTCCATTTGCCAGCGTGACAGAGTACTCATTACTGAAGAACAACATTGTGCAGCTCTGCCTAGAATTAACCACCATCGTACAACAGGTGCGTCATGAACAGACAGGATGCATGTGTCACACAATCCATTACGTCCATATATATTCATGACACTGATACAATAATGGTCATTATTTGTAATAGCAAGAGCAAAACTAAAGTGTGTTTGGACTGGGACCGTCAATACTTTCATTGCTTGTTCCGGTCTACAGCTCATTTCTATAGATTTGACTATGTGTGAAACATATGCATACTGCCGCAGGCTGTTTGCAGCATGGCTGATGGGATGAGTAGCTCTCAGTAACAGCCTCGAGCAGAGTACTCATTGACTCACTGTTAGACCACATCCTGCTTAACTTTTAGGCCCTGATGGAGAATGAAACAGGGGTCTCTCATGCCTTCATTTCCTGTCCTCCCTCTCCTCCCCCTGTGGCTTGCTTCCTCATGTCAATTCACCACACTTACACACACAAATGCACTTAAAAAAATAAGATTGGAGGTGCATTCACACACACACACACACACACACACACACACACACACACTGATACTGTAGAAATCTCATTGTTTGGACGGAAAGTATGTCTGCTCTCCTGGACCCCATCCACGTCCTCCCTGTAAGAGCCTGCTTAGAGTGTGTGAGAGTGTGTTTGTACGTGTGCCCGGAGTGAGTCCTGGAGCTGAGCTGATAACACCCATCCCTCCTACAAGGGCCAAGAGGAGAGGGAGGAGAAAGGGGGCCACCGTGGGTCCACAATGGGCCAAATGAACATGTGGCTGCCAGGGTGCAGCGAGACAGACAAAGGTGGCAGCGCTGCTCGCACTAATGCATCAAACAGATGAATTAACTGCTACCATGCACATCTGGTGGATTCAGTGGGCTGCTTTCCCAGAAATAGATTAACTATCAGCTATCGTTAAATAACAATCTGTCATGTTCAAATAATGTAGTTTTTAAATCCTGCGGAGACTCGTGGAGCTCCAGGCAGCCGAGTGGATCCAGAACTGGTGAATCCAATGTTTTAGTCTGCCTAGATTATAAAGTAATATGCATAATGTGGATGGATAGAAATGAAAAAGCTGACTGCTGATGTTCTGCATTGAAAACGAAGTCATCTGTTTTTCCTCCTGTTGGCCGTCTCATTACTCTTATTTCCTTCTTTCCTGGTTGTTATATTTGGAGGACGGAGATATTTGAGCTTCTGTGCGGATGTTCACATAGATGCTTCCTCCATCTCATGTTTTCTTCTTCTCTTTCTTTCTGCTTTTTTCTCATTTTACAGGATTGCACAGTGTATGAGACAGAGAACAAGATTCTCCATGTGGTAAGTTTCTGCTTTAAAATGTCAAATTCATATGAAAAGATCAGTAATACTTTGTGTAAAAGGAACCTTGCCATTTTCAAAGACACAGTCACACAGTCTCCCTTTTCAAGTCTTGCAAGTCCTTGTTGCATATAAGGAGTGATTAAGCATTTTCAAAAATACGTCCTTTCGCTCCCAATGGTTAGACTGGAAGCTCAAATACCACTTTTTTAACAGTATCTTAAATAGAAAGAGACACTGCCAGCCGATGGTTTGCTTAACTTAGATCAAGACTGGAAACAGGAGAAACAGCTAGCCTGGCTCCGTCTGAAGATGACAAAATCTACCTAGCAGCAACTCCAAAGCTCAGTAATTAACACAGTATAACTTTTTTTTTTGCTGTACAAATCCATACAAAAACAGAAGTGTAGATATGTGAGCAGTTACCAGGCAACCAGCAGCTACTCTAGGAAGTTAATGCTCCTGGCAAAGAAAAAGTCCAGCACATAACCTCCCATAAAACCACAAGTTATCATTTTTCACTGCAAATTTAGTAAAGATTAATCCTTTGAAACCTAAGCAAATTGGCTCGATTTCTTTCAAAAACATGGGAAGAAGGCAATGAGCAATGAAATGACCCAAATACTGACAAGAAATAAGTAAACAGTACAAGAAAATTATGGTAAAATTAGTTTAAAAAAAACCCCAAACAATTAAGACAAAAAAAAACTAAACAAAAAAATATAAAGAAATTAAAAAACAAACAAACAAAAAACCAAGGCAAACAAGACCTGGAAAAGGTGATTTAAAAACATAATCATTCTGTAATGTAACTTAAAATACCTAATTATTGTAATTATAAATCTAGTTTTTCCCTAGCTTTTTTCTTTTATCCCTAGACATTTTTCCCTAGCTTTTTTTGAAAAATCATTTTCTAAATCTACTAATTTCTTGCAATTTGTTGAGCATTTCTTACCAAGTTACTCATTGCCTTTTTCCGATGTTTTTGAAAGAACTTGCACTGATTTGCTCAGAGTTCAAAGGCTTTTAATACTTGAGAAATGCATCTGAAAGCACAAGAAAAATGTTGTTGCTTCAGGTTGAAAAAAAGGGTTAAACAAGGAGACATAACATGTTAAAGCTGCAGTTGGTAACTTTTAGAAAAGAAAAACTAAAAATTATATTTCCTGAAATGGTCACAATATTCAAACAGCACTAAATGAAACAGTTTTATTCCTGCCTACTTTACTGCCTTGAACAAAAATGACTAATCAGAGCAGAGGAGTCTCCAATCAGCTGTCAATCTCTGCTCTTGAACTGCGGTTAAATCATGAAACTAGACAGCGCTGATCAAATATATATCAAGATCTATTAATGCACTCTATGAGAAAGTTGTGTCAGCTTGTGGTTGGTGCTCGGCACTTCAACTAGACTGTATCCAACATGGCAGCCTGGTCACACACTTTCTCATTTTACAGCTAAACTGTACACCAAAATTCGTGAAAACATTTTAGGCAAGAATTAGGCAATGCAGTAACAGATTCTTAATTCATGTATGATCAGAGCTGCCTAGTTTGACAGTTTGACCGCAGTTCACGAGCCATGATTAACATGATTGACAGCTGTGTTAGAGACTCCTCAGCTCTGATTGGTTGTTTTCGGTGCACTGTGGTGTGATTCTAGCAAATGTCATTAGAAGCAGAAGCAATAGGAGGAGGGATATGATTTTTTCCACAGATTAGCTGTTTCATGTATTTCTCTCAGAATATAGTAACAGTTTCAGCAAATATGACACAAAGTTATTTTCAACTTACCAAGTAAGTTTAATGAATAACTCATCTGTGAAGTTGCTGGTAGGCAGATTGTGTTACCTGTGTTTCCCTGTTTCCAGTCTTTGTGCTAAACTTGGTATGAAAGAAAACCAAAAGGAGGACCCGAACCTTATCAATTTGTTCTTTTTACTGGTAGATAAATTGTTTGCGTTCTAATAACACAGTAGTGATGATTCTGAAAACACTGAAAAGCTTAAAAAAATGACTGTATGTGTGTTTGCTCTTGATCTCTGCGTGGGAGTGTGTGTGTGCATGTCAGTGCACTGTGTGTTTTTGTAGGAATTTGTGGCACAAAGCTGTGCATGTTAAAGTGCAAGCGAGCCTTAGGCCTTTTGAAAGCTTTAGTTTAGCTTCTGTGTGTGTGTGTGTGTGTGCGAGTGTGCATGAGTGCGTGCCTGCATGTATGACGGAGAACTGTCTGTGTCCACGTGTGAAACCGAGTGAGCAGCTAGTGTCTGATCTGGGCTGACAGTTGGATTGGGACACTTCCTGCTGCCATTCAAGGTCAGGTGGAGGAAACCAAATAAAACTCTGGCAGGGGGAGTTCACAGAAAAATATCTGGGTATTTCATGCCAAGAAATAAATCACACATCAGATGCTATGTCAGTATATGGTATATCAGTAATGGTGTTACATATTTGTATAAGCAAAAGCAATCATAAGTGTGTATTCTAGTTGTTGGTCTCCCCGTGGTGTAAAAAATAACTCCCCCCTCAGCTTTTTGGTTGTCTTTTACCTCTGTTGTTACAGGCCTGTTAATGACACAGGACAGTGACATCAGGCAAATTCAAATATTTAAATGGCTCTACACACACGCACACACACACACACACACAGACAGCCCTGGGTGCCAGACTGAGGGCTACACATGACTAAGTCTGTTATGTGTGGGAGGTTTATGTGTGAAATAGGGAGACAGTGCGAAGGGAGCGAGAGAGGAAGAGGTGTTTGTTTTTAGATGCTGCTTTCTTGCTGATATTTATTTACTATGTGCTTTAGAAATTAATAAAAAGAGGAAGTGAAGTGGCACTAAAGCATACACAACGGACACACACACAAACATAGGATGAAGATGATGCACAGTTGGCATTTTACGTCTCAATTTTGAGGACGGGGACGCGTGCTTGTCATCTTAATGGTTAAAAAGTAGTTCCACTTTGTTTTCCATTGTTGTTGTTTTCAGTGGGAATCATGCAACATATTGCTAACTGATATAAAAAACATATGTCATTTTTTTGCTATTGTTTAAATGGATCAACAGCAAAGACCGTGCTGGCTAGTAAGAAACAGTTGTGTGTCAGTTACCTTGAGACAGCCCTGGATATAAGTAAATTAAACAAATTACCATATGTATTCTCTGCCTCTCTTCGCTCTGCTCTTCAGTGTTAAATCTATTTCAGTTTTTATAGTCATACATGTCATTAAATTAATCTAGCAGATATATGTTATGATAATTTATGTTTTGTCTTTTTCTGGTTTGTGTATGTGTTAGTTGAAAATGATGCTATATTTTTGGATATTTTAAGAGACAACCTTTGAATTTTTACCCCATTAGTGTTTCCGAGTGGTATTGTTTTGGTGGCATTTTGCATAAAAAGTTTACTTTTTATGCAGTCAGAACTGTGGGACCTGCATTTGTTTTTATCACTGTACTTGTAACATCCAACTTAATACCACTAGTTTTTGTTAAGAGCAAAAACTGTAAATAATTAAAAATCAACACAGTGTTTTGCAAAACCAATACAGTAGCACTGACATAATGTTGTGATGCTAAAGTGTATTGATGTTCTCTATCCCTATTTAACATTCAGAACAGTCTCTTTAGTTAGCGTGGGATAGACCACATTTTTGACATGGCGTAATATTGAAAAATAACTCCCTAAATATCTACCTAATTGCTAACATAATGCTAACTAACTAATAACTAATGTATAACTGTAGGAAAACTACATAACAGACAACTGATGATGAAACATTATTTAGTAACTTTACTTATGTATTTGACAGGGTGGGAGTACTTTCCTTCAGTGGTTCAAACGTATATTTTCATCGCATACACATGATCATCTTATAAAATAATAGTATTATACTGACATGTATAATAGAGTATAAATGAGTATAAATTTGTTCTTACAGGTCCAGTGTGTAGGATTAAGGAATACCTATTGGCCAAAATGATATATATATATCATTCATAAGTATGTTTTTGTTAGTTCATAATCACAGAGAATATGAATTGTTTTTGTTACCCTAGAATGAACCATTTATAACATGTTTTAATACACACAGAGCGGGTCCACAAAGTCCACCATGTTGTTTCTACAGTAGCCGAGAATGGACATACCAAACCCTGGCTCTATGTAGGGCAATTTCTTGCTTTCTTTCTTTCTTGGCACATGAGAGAAATTTCAGGTCTGCAACCTCACTGCCAGATGCATATTAATCCTAACATGAAACCTTTAATACTTGTATATTTTTACAAGCCTCCAAAAATATAAGTTTTAAACTCAGTTCTTTTTACATGGAGGCATTGGTAATATGACTGACCTTTGAAACCTGAGCAAATTGGCTTGATGTCTTTCAAAGACATGGAAAAAAGTGCAGAGAAACAAAAACAAAAAAAAAAGACCCAAAACTTAGCAAGAAATTGATTTTAGTACATCAAAATCACATGAAAATGATTTTTAAAATAATTAAAAAGAAGATAATTCTGTTACACAAATATTAATGTGCAATCATGATATTTATATTTATTATAAAAAATATAATCTTTTTTCCCCCTAGCTTTTTTAGAAATAATTTTTTAAATCTACTAAAAGCTTTAAGTTTGTGGAACATTTCTCATCAAGCTGCTCACTGCTTTTGTTCCCAAGTTTTAAAAAGAAATCAGACCGATATACCCATGACAGGCATCCGAATGCAGCACTGATGTATATCCATGTGTTAAAGGGTTATTAGCAAATGTATGGAGGGTGATCCAGACAGACATGAAAGAGTCTCCAGTGTGCATCCAGCATGGGGCCCAGAGACCTTAATGCTCCGGTCTGCTCTGCTGTAGCTACTGTAGCGGTAGTTGTACGTTTGTCAGCTTCTGCTCAATAATGCAAAACTTACTGCTACTCTGCTCTCCTCCAGACTACGGCCTGCAGCAATCAGATGGACAGGGATAGTGTGTCTAAAGTGTGTGTGTGTTGTGTGTGTGTTTGTGTGTGTGTGTGTGTGTGTGAGAGAGAGAGAGAGAGAGAGAGAGAGAGAAAAAGAAGATATGAGCATGTGTGAGTCTGTGTATCTAATGGAGCGTGAAGTGTGTATGAGTGTGTGTGTTTTTATGTGCATGCATGCATAAGGATGAGAGGAATTACATAAGACTGTCCTAGTTGTGTGTTTTCCCTTTCCCTTGTTTTCTCCCCTTTCCTCCCAGACTCTCCCTCCCCACCTCCCTGCCTCTCTGCTCCTCTTCTCCACTCTCCTTCTCCTTCTCTCGGTTCAGGTTTATATTTGCCGCGCATGCTCATGCATGTGGATGTAGATGCATTACGCAACTGCGCGAGCGGGAGAAGGTGCGAGTCTGTTGGGGAGAAAGAGAGAGCGAGAATGAGAATGAGGGAGTTGGTGGGTGAGGAGGAGATGGAGGAGTGCAGCCAGAGCTTAATCCATTTGGCAGCGTACTATGTCTGGCTTTCTGTTTGACTGCTCTTAAATCTCACGCCAGCCAGCCACATAAGTTAACTTCCCTATAATCTGCGCTCTGATTCTCCAGAGGCGTGTCAGATCAAGGCTGGGTGTGTCAGAGCTGGGGGAGTTGAGAGTCTCCACACTGGTAACTGGTCTTTTGTCTCTCGGCCCGTGTTAATCCCAGGTCAAGACTATTAGTCCAATGATCAAAGAGGAATATAAGCAGAGCCACAACATTGTCACTGGCTGCGGTCTCCCGTTGGGGACTTCACTTAGTATTTATGGCTCTATAGGCCTGATTAGACATACTTTACTTTTCCCAATTTATTTCTCACTTATTTATCCATTTCCTTGTTAATTATTTTCAAATTAAATGTCTCATACTGCAAAATGTAGGGTTGAGGAAAAAAATCTATACAGCAAGAAAATCACAGTATTTTTGCGTGGCAAAATTGTATCGATATACAGACATCAAATATTATTATTCTTTTATTATGCAAATTATCAATGTTACAAATACAAATTAAACTTTTAATAGCGGGTATAGCTGCTATAAAAAATACTGTGAAAGTGTCAAAATGCTCAATCCACACATAAATGCACACAGTCTGCATTTAGAAATTGTGCCTTTAAGTGTGCTGTCTGGACTTCTAAAGATGTGATGTCACAACTATATTTGAAAAAAGGCAGAAACTGCCACTATAGTACTATAACAGTCATTACCCGGCAGCAGTTACACTGCAGAGACACTGCGAGTGCAGATGTGGAGGACCCAGAAGAACTGACCAATCAGAGCTGAACTGTTTCGGGAGGGGGCCTTAAAGGGACAGGTGCTAAAACGGAGCGTTTCAGTTAGAGGGTGAATACGGGTGTATTCACACAGACAGTGTAAGAAAAATGTTTTCTTTTTTGAACATTAAAGTATGTAGACATGTTCTGGTACAAACCCATTTACAAGTAAGAACCTGAAAATGATCATAATATGGGACCTTTAAAGCACCTTTGATGTCTGTGGATGACATGAACAGTCTTGGGTATCCCTTTATGTAATGTGTACACGTTGACTCGAACATTATACTGTAAACAGAAAACTAAACAGGCAGTGTGGTGTTCAGATAACTGACCCAGAAAAGGATGCAAGTTTGTGTGAGTGAGTGTGTGTGTGTGTGTGAGAGAGAGAGAAAGACAGAGAGAGAATAAGCATCAAATAGCCAGCTCACTGAAGATCCTCCACCTTTTCTCTCACACTGAATGAATCATAGGCTTTGAGCTATAGTGTGTGTGTATGTGTGTATGGAAGTGCTTGCACTAAATGTGTGTGTTGAAGATCTCCTCTGTTCATTTCGTAACTATAATCCGGTAATTGCTCATTAGGATTGAGATCAGGAGATTATTTAATGCAGAGATCATCACTGTAATGCTGTGTGTGTGAATGTCGACAACCTATATTCTCTTACATGTATGTCTGCCAGTGTGCACGTGTGTGTATGTGTGTGTGTGTGTGTGTGTGTGTGTGTGTGTGTGTGTGTGCACGTGCACTTGCATGTGTGTGTGCATGCGTGCGCGCTTGCATGTGTGTGCGCTCAGCAGCGATGCGATGAGGCAGGATAACCAGGGTAACGGTCTCTGTAAGCCCGCTGTAATCAGTCAGCCAAGATTAGAAGGCAGAGATGTTGCTGATGATAAATTAACTTGTGTGCGTGACCAAGCAGACAAATAGCCTGAAAAACAGTCAAGGTTTATTTAGAACAAGGCAAGGTGAAGCCATGCTTTTTATTTGCCGTATTTGCTCAGATGTATTAGGTAATATCTATTAGAGATGTTAAAAAAAAAAAAACAGCACAGATAACCTCACCACTCTACAATGTGTCAGATTTTGTTTAGCTGATGTGAAGGCAAAAATAGCCCTTATCGTACCCCCTAAAAAATGACAGATAACAACAAATGAAATCTGTGCTCTGTAATTTAGATGTTAGAAAATGTCATCTGGGTACCTCGGGGTTGGCTGGTATCGGTGATGTGTTGTTCTGTCTGTGACAGTGTCTTGTGGGCATGCCCGTGGACAGTCTGTGACAGGAAACAGTTTGTGTGCTGGAGTGATGGAAGTGGCGATGTGGAACAATCTGATGAAATGATTTCTGTTTCACCTCCTCCAGCTAGGTCACGGCATCCCTCGCGGACCAAAACCAATCTCAATAACTTTCTGTCTTTCTCCTTTTGTCACTCTCTTTCTCTCTCTCTTTTCCTGTCATTTTCCTTCCCTTTGCTTTCGTTACCTCCGATGCCATCTCCAGTGTAAGACCTTAGCGGGAATATGCGACCACATCATCTCTCTGTCATCAGACTCTCTGGTCTCTCAATCTGCCCATCTGGAGGTGGTCCACCTCACCAGCATCATGCCCAGTGAAGGGCTGGTAAGGACACATCTGAGCATGCACACACATGATTCCTCTAGAGCTGCTTTTAAAGATGCACTAGTCAATAGGGATGTCCCGATCTGACCTCAAACATCAGGTCGGGGGCTGATCAAGGCATTTTTTGACTGATCAGGAATACTCTAGTTTATAGAGTATCCAATCCGTTGTTATATGTCAGCTGTCACACAGATGTTTTTACTTGCATACAGAGCAACAAAGAACGCAGCTTTCATCACATCTGCTCCACTAAGCTGTCTGTTTCTCCTCTCTGCTGAACTTAAGAGCCATGGCTGAGCACACCATAAACACAAATGCAGTATAAGACTGTTAATTTACGTTATTTACCAAAGTTAAGAGCACTCATTTCATTTCAGCTCAGTGAGTGTCACATTTTGCCTTTATGGTGTTTCTCCGCCCTGCTTCGAGGAGGCACAGACAGTGGTGCTGAATTTACTACAACCTCTGTCACCATTCGCCACTGCAAGTATGAAAGCTGTGCAAGCAAAACCCCAATATGGCTTATTTATAAATGAAGTGTAGTCTGTCCAAAAGATGTGCAGATGACAAAAATAAGCAGATGACGGAATACAGTTTTTTCAGGTTACTGAGACAAACAGTGGACTTTTAAAGGGCCAGAGACATTCCCAGTGAGGGGGCCAACAAGATTAAAAGGAGGGTTTGTCATTTTTCTATTTAGAAAAATAAATAAACAAATAAAAATTATAGGCTTATAAATAAAAATAAATAAAACATCAAGAAACAGCTTGGATGCAGGTACTTTTTAAATAATGTTAAAGAAGCCTTCTTAAAGTGTGCACTGTACAGCTGTATTATGCAAGAAAACAAAAGTATCGAATCAGGACTCGGTATCAGCAGATATTAAATAATAAATGACTTGGATCAAAATCAGAGGCAAAACAATGTGATCGGCACATCCCTACTTGTCAGTTTTTTAATATCAACCATGGACCAGTTGTGTAATGTGAAAGGCGTCGCTGGTGTTGACAGACTCACAGAGTCATCACTCTAAGCTCTGCAGCCTGTTTCAGCATCACAAGTCTTCATAAGAAAATTGGCATTTTTACTTAATTTAGACTGTTTTCACACAGCATTTGAACATTCTCCTTTCAAAGCTGTTAATAGTGTTTTTTACATTATTGAATCCAAGTCTCTATAATGCATATGAATAATAATTAAAAATTCAAGGTGTGTAAATATGCAATGGCTGCCTTTTGCACTCTTATTCATTATTAAATGTTACGGGACCTCATCGGGTCAAAACATGAGACTTGAATGTTTTTGCTTTTAAGTCTTAAGGGGGTTAAAATTTCAAGTACAGATGAAGATGAATTCATGGAAAATGAACAAATCTGAAGAAAAAATGCAAAAGTAGATGCTTTTGTACACAGCTCAAGGGGTCAGTGGGTGGTTTTAAGAGTATGAAATTATAAATCATGCACTAAAGCCTTAGAAGTTGGCCTTATTGGAGATTTTAAAACAACATCACTATCATAAGAGCACAACATGAGAAAATGTTGTTCAAAGAAGTAGAGAATCTTTGACCATGAGTATAAAAGCTGCCCTGGAAGCTCTTGGTTGACCAACACTTTGGAAAGATGCTTCATGTTAGTTATTAGGGGTGGACTGTACTCAGGACTGACATCAGTATACATTTATTTATTTTAATTCAAACTACTCATTTAGAAAAAAAGGATCGAATTGACAAAGCACGTGATATGAAATTAGAGCAAATATAACGCAAATAGTTACCAAAAAAATGTCACTCAACTGAGTTTATTTCAAATTACCCACTTGTTCACATGTCATGGATAAAAAACATCCCATTATTAATGGGAAAGTGCAAAGAGTGTCAGCTTAGGTTTTATATACAACATCCATACTGTATGTGACATTACGATGTGGCTCACTTATTTAAACTTTGTTAAATCGGCTAGCATAGTCATTGTTACCATGCTTGCCTTTATATGTGTTCTTAGATTTGCATCTGTAGTAGAGAATGTGTTCACTCTGAGCTGGCGTAGCTTCAAAGTAACAATGTAGGTTTTGTTAGTCACAGTGTCATTTATTTGCTTTAGTAGGGCCATGGTAATTCCGGAGGTTTATCCAAAATGACGCTGTTGCTGTGTGACTAGCACTGAGCCATGAGCACCAGTTGCACATCATTCCGCAAAGGTGAAAGTTCAACTGTGTGGTGGTTGCTGCCTGACGAATGCACCGACCCTTTTCTATGTTAAATGTCTTCAGGATGAGACGCAGTGATTTAACTGCTATCTATGAATAGATCCTTGTAGCAAAAATTATAGATCTGCGCAGCCACAGTCAGACACTCAATCAGACCTCACAGGCAGAATGGTGACCCGGCAGAAATATGATGTTTGGTAGTATTTAGACAAATTAACGAAATGAATGTGCAGTTCAAGCTATGTAACATTAAACTTGCATGTCATAACAATCTCTACAGCCTGCGCAGTGCAAAATAGAAAGCTTTATGCTGATGCATATTTTCACTACTTGGTTGTTCATTTCAGACCCTATTTCTTATGCTAGATTGTTTTATAGTATTTTTGATGAGTACTCAAATATGGCAATTACTTAAAATGCACATCTCATTAGTTCTCCCTTTAATTTATGACCCATCTGTACGTCAGGTCTTACACTTGTTAATTCAAAGTCAAGTCTGAAGTCCTTTATTTGTGACCTGAATCTGACTAAAATCTCATGTATATCGCTCTGCTTCTCACACATAAATATAGACGCAGATTCAGAGGTGTAAAATATATGTATCATGTTTTTTACTTTGCACTCTGTATCATGCTGAATCCTCCCTCCCTGTGCTTGTGTTTTAGGGGATGTATATCAAATCGACGTATGATGGACTCCACGTTATCACCGGAACCACAGAGAATGTGAGTTTTAGTTTCACTCAGTAGGAAGCTTGACACCCCACCAACTAAAATTCATCATTTCAAATTCCACAGTGACGCTGACATTTACACAACATTTGCACAACATTTACATCCTCCAAACATTCAATTATTTGTCCTTTTTCTGAAATGGACAATATGTCTACTAAGTTGTTCAAATGGATAATGAGAATGAATATTCCTCTAATATTCCTGTTTACATGCAGCCGTGCAAACTCTGATTAATGTGCCCTAATATGTCGTTTAAAAGTGGAACAGCTGGAGCCCCTTGTGCCATTGTGCATCGTTGAATCAAATAGAAAGATTTTTTCAAAGTTTAACACTGGTGGCAGACTTGTTGCCTCCTTCAAAGATGCAATATTTGCTCATATCCAAAAACCTGTTGACATCAAGTCTTTTAAAATGTTTGAAAGAAGGTGTGTTTCTGAAGGTGTGCTTTTCTTTTGGGCATGCATTTCGACCACAGCCTTGCAAACTGTTGGCTAGTTGTTTTTTGTACAATGCACAGAGCGAATTATAAACAGGCAAGGGTTGTGTATCGCAAACTGTGGGAATAATCACAATTGAGACGTATTGAGTGTGTTGTATATACGTATGTCCATAGAATTTTCCTAGAACCGGAATAACATCGGTGCATCCCACATGCCTGAATACAGTGGCGAACGTAACTAAGTACATTTAAGTACATTGCACCAGTAATATGCTTCAGAACAATTTTGAGTTATTTGTACTTTACTAGAGTATTTCCATTTTATGGTATTTTCTGCTTATTCTCCTTACATTTCCAGAGGTAAATATTCTACTCTTTATTCCACTACATTTTTTAAAGCTTTAGTTACTAGTTACTGAGTTTATTTATGTTTTGTGTCAATAACCTACAGTTGCAAAAGGTTATAATATATTCTTACAGCTTTAACCTCCCATCAGTATATAGAGCAATTTAAATGAGCTCTACCTTTACCAGCTGCAATGCATTAAAATTAAAAGCTCATTAATGTATCAATAATTCTAATTCAATAATATAATATGCACGATTCTGAAAAGGGACATTGGACATGGAGTACTTTTACTCTTGGTACTTAAGTTTATTTTGATGCTAATACTTTTGTACTTTTACTCGTAAGATTTTTAATGCAGGACTTGCTACTACTTGTAAAAAAGTAATTTTACACTGCAGCTTTACTACTTTTGCTCAAGTATAACATCTGAATACTTCGTCCAACACTTTCTGTACTGGAAGATGCAACATTCAGAAAAAGGCCTTAATTGGAATATCCTAACGAACTATACTGTTATATTATCATTTTTATGATAATAGTGGAATATTAGTGTGCATGTAAACGTAGCCACTGAATTTGTGCCTTAATATATCCTGAATTCGTTCCCATTGTCCCTTTCTGTCCAATTTCTGCCTCTGCAGTCTCCAGCAGATCAGTGCAAGAAGATTCATGCAGGGGACGAGGTGATCCAAGTCAACCACCAGACAGTGGTGAGTTAAAAAGCTTCCATACACAATAGAAGCATCACAGGAAATGTACTTTCCATGTGTTTCCACACTGCAAGCTGTCTTTCGTTCTTCCATTCTGTGCTATGTTGAGGAGCTGTCAAGGTACATGGTGTCTGCTACCACCACCAACACCACCACTGCCGCCATGGTGCTTCCTGTCCTGTGCCTGTGCAGCTATGTAGGCTAATTAGACTTGCTGCGGGAGCAGATTATAGAACGATTGTTACAAGACCTTTGTTCAGTCCAGCGTGATTGTCAGCTCGCTCTTTCCGGAATTTGTTCCCATTGTCGTGAGAAACCCCTGAAGGAGGCGTCTGGTTTTGAAATGTGAACTCGTGTTCCACTTTCAGACTTGAATAAGTTGTATTTCTGCCTTCAACTCATCACATAAGAGGGAAGCACGAAAAATGGGCAGCCATTTTAAATGGAACGGTGCCTTGTGAGAGCATGTGATTGAGCGCGCTGTCTATTGCCTGTGCTGTCAGCTCTGGCACAAACGATTTGTTCCAGTGTTTATTTGAGATTTCTGAGGAAGGGGAGGGGTAAAAAAAAAAAGGTTTGTGTCTGTGTGTAGACGTCTTTTGTATGCTTTTTTTTCACGTAAGTATTTCCTCGTACGTCTGGATAGGTGCTGCTCATGCGAAAGCGTGCATGCGGGCACTGGGGAGCGGCGTTGATTGACGCATGAGGGGGGCTGCGTGTTATCTCTCCCTCTCTCTCCTCGGGGTGACAGTGCAGATCACACCCTGCCAGGCTCTCAGCTCCAACCCCTCATTACTCCCTCAGCTAGACCCTCACCACTCTGATCCCTCACTCTGGGGGAGGAGATAAGCAGGGGGAGACGGAGGTGTGTGCGTGATGGGGAAAAGGGGTGAAGTTATCAGGGGATGCTGGGATGAGGCAGAGCTGGGAGAGTGAGGGGGTAAAGGGAGGAGGAAGTAAAAAGGGACTTAGGGAGAAGAGGAAAAGGATGAAAAGAGAGAACAGCAGAGGGAAGTCTCTCGTTTTTTAAATCCTAAATGGAGTTGCTGAGGAGGAAAGATGGATACACACTACCAGCAAACTCTCTGTCAACATCACAGCTGATAAGTTTATCTAGCGAGGCTCCATATTTAAAAATTAGATTAGTGTGAAGATTGAATGAACAAATTCCATTACATTATAGAATCATTATGTAGGCCTATCCCACGTATTTAGCAACAGCGCTGCCTTCATGTCTATGCATGAGCTTCTGTTTGAGACCCACTTCAAAACAGGACTTGCAGTTTTTAGCTCAGCCTCTCTTTTGAGGTAAAAATGTGGAATTTGCTCAAATAACAAACTGATTGTTTGAAGAGGCAACATAATTATGTGGAGGTAATATCATCTGGGAAAATAATGAGGACCCCGGGGATTTGAAAAAAAAAAAAACCCTCTCCAGCAGCAGTTTATGTACTGTTATTATTTTGGTAGGTCTCTCCCTGTTTCCCTGTGCTCGTTGTGTATTTGCATAACAGAAGAGATCTAAACTGGCCTGGTTAGGACAGGCTTTGTGTTTGCTGTTAACATACACTGTGTGCTGTTCAACCATTGTGACGGAGCTAACAAGGGTTTAGCATGATCAAGGTCCAGTTCAGTGAATTCAGGATTCACCCTTGAAAATGTTCGACTCCTTCAGAGGTAGGCTGTGCCTTGTTTGGAAAACCACAATGGTTTGAGATCTTTGGCTTCTTTTGTTAACCCTTTAAAACCTGAGCGAGTTGGCTCAATATCTTTCAAAATCATGGGAGAGCAACGAGTAGCTGTACAAAAAATGGCCCAATGGGGCTTTTGCTCAACCCTTTAACCTGGATCCAAATCAGTGTTCTTGTGCTGTGTTCAGATGGCTTTCACATGCATGTAAACCTTTGAAACAATTCAGCAAATTGGTTTGATTTCTTTTGAAAACATGGAAAAAAAGGCAATGAGCAACTTGGCAATAGATGTCCCCCAAATTGCATGAAATTAGTAAAAAGGGACAGGGAAATGATCTGAAGGACCTGAAATAAGAAAGAGAAATATATGAAAACTGTAATAGATGAATAAATAAAATAGGGGAAACTTATATTTATTTCAATAATCATGACAGGATCAGAAATATACATAAATATATTTTTATATTATTTTAGCACTTCTAACTTCTACTGAATGGAATTTTTCTGGATTTTCTCACTGTCACTCTGCAATGCTGTCTGCAATCGGATATGATCTTTCAGAAATGAAGGCCTGATTTACCACACAAAGGTAGTTTGTCAAAAATGATGCAACCAAAACAGGAAGAGAACAGTGCTTTTTTTCCCTGGTGGCTATTGGTAGGCTAGTTATCGCCACTCACCAAATAGTCAGTGCAAGTTCTTTCTATCCCCACAATCATGGAATCCATTGGCCATTGATCTTATGACCATGAAGCCTCTGGGAGCAACAGCCAATATTTTGGGAGCTATGACATGTTTAAAAAAAACTCCAGGCAAGTTTGGTGAGGGAAAAGAAGAAAACATTTATTATTTATGCTTAAAAAGTCGTGGAAAATGTTTAAAATTGTCCATGAAAATGTGTAGCAACCCTGTAATTAGTGAGCTTTCGAGGTATTACTGTAGTTGGCAGACATTATTTTTTTTTACAGATGGACAGACCTAAGCTTTCTGCTGACAGTCTTTATGCTAAGTTAAGCTGATTGTTGCCTGGCTGTAGCTTCAGTTAAAACAGATAGATTTGTGGTTTGTTACAGTTGCTCTGATGCCAAACATAGAGAATTATAGAAATAAATACCAGCACAAACTATGTAAGAGTGTGCAAACATATAAAACTGTGATTTATGTTACAACACAATGCATACAACAGTATGTAAAGTTAGAAATATTATGTATGTGTGTAATGCTGTAATGCACAACCGATATAGACATGGTAAGTATAGTTGAATTATTGCACCAATTATCACAGTTATAAAGAATTATTGCACCTTAAAAAAAGGATTGCACACATGGAGCAGAGCATACATATCTCTTGTTGCTGGTGAACGCTGTCTGAACCCGGAAGTTGTGAACTGGGCCAAAGAGAAGAAGACACGTGCCGCTAAAGGCTGACACAGTCTGGTCATCATTATGTCAGGAATAAGGTCACAGCAGTTCTGTCTTGTGTGTGGGTGAGTGTGTGCGAGTGTGTGAGCGTGGTGCCCTCTGCGGACACTTCCAGTAGCTGAGACCAGTGTAGCCAATCAATGGGCTGACGAGTGCTGCGAGCTCTGGAGACAGGCTGGCCGGAACCATGAGGAAACACTGCAGTCAGCACTCCTTTCTCACTCTTTCACCATCTCTCTCTCCTCCTCAGACCTAAACCGTTGTGACTGAGCCGTCCTTTATTTGAATATGTTTTCAGATCAGTGGAACTGGGACAGTCTGGTGCAGTGTAATGGCTGGTCTGGTCAAGCTTAAGTAAAACATATTGAGTACGGAGGGAACAAAAGCAGCGTGTCTGAAAGCCCCATATAGATCAAAGTGTACTTCAAAATATTCATTGTAACAAATTGCTGTAAAATATACGACAACAGTATCATACAGTTTTTCCCAAATACTATAAATCTTTTTTGTTCTTGTTTTTGTTCTATGTTTGTTTTCGAGGCGATATTGCTGCTGTAAACATACGGCCGAATTCTAACTCTAATGTACTTTATGTTTTTCAAAATACAGTAAAACACTGTAAATCTTGATGCTTTTTAGAGGCAATGTTACTGCTGTAAAAATATGGCCACATTTAACAGTAATGTACGGTTTTCCAAAAATACAATTAAACTCTGTAAATCGTGATGCTTTTTGGGACCAGTATTAAGCTGTAACCTCACATTCTACTGTAAAACGCTGTGATGAATTTAACCATAATATAATTTTAAAGTTATTTACGGTATTGACCTTGTTCCTGGGATACTGTTTTTTTTCTTCTCTCTGTCATCGTTTGTTCTGTTAACACTGTTTTGTTGAATTGAAAAAACATAAATGATTAGGAAAGATGTCTTAAAAGAAAATGCACATTGATGAACAATTATGCAAATTTGTGGATGGCAGCCAAAATTTTGGGACATTACCGAAATCACCTCTGTGAATATTAGAGATTAGATGTGGTTTACCCTGATTAGAAAGTGAATCAGACTCATGACAGCTCACTTATATCTGTTTAAAGGACCAGTGTGTAAGATTTAAGGGTCACATGGCAGAAATGGAATATAGGATTATATTCTGTTTTCTTTAGTGATTAATCAGATTAGTCTGAAACTAAGAATTGTCTTGTTCTCCTCAACTTAGAATGAGACAATTATATCTACACAGGGAGTGGGTCCTAGTTTATGGAGATCGCCATGTTACACTGTCATGATTCTACAGTAGCCCAGAACGGACAAACTAAACACTGGCTCCACATATGGCCATTCACATTTTTGCGTTTTTTTTTTTTTGTCGGCCTCCATAGTAAAAAGCCCAACTGCAATGAGCAGCGCCAGAGATACACAATTTATAGTGTAAAACTGCTTCATTCAGTGTTTCTTCGGTTTAAATCACCGAATCCATTTGCTTTGGAGAAGAAGTGACCTCTGTGGATAATTCAGCTTGAGCATGTTATGGACAAGCAGCCTGACCCAGAGATGTCAAACCATGTTGGAAATTCACTGATTTGCACCATGAAACTGCTTGGTCTGTTGTTTATAGCTGTTTTAATCGCCTGCTTTGTTAGTTCAACCAACCAATCCAACTTCAGTGGGCGATACGGCTCCCGATAAAAACCTTCTGAATAATGAAAACTGAAGGAATTATAGCCAGGAGAAGTTTTAGCTAGTTGCAATCTACAATTTAATGCTAGACACCAACAAATTCCCCCTAAATTTTACACACTTAACCTTTAACCTAATAACCTAAAATGCTTTTATATTCCGTCATATATATATAATGTTACAGTGTTGGATGTTCATGGCCAAAGCTTCACATAAAGAGGTAAATGTACTATGTTAAAGTAATATGTGTGAGCAAAAACCTCTTCACACGGTTTTGCAGAGACAAACTGAAGTCAGATCATGCCGGTTTCTTTTATATGGTCATCTGCTCCAGGCATGTTAGCACAACTGTTTTCTTTTACACTACCTGGCCTACACGGCTACATGTGGATACATGCTAACGTCAGGGAAACATTTAGTCTTGGTTACCAGTGTTCCTAATTGTGCCCCAGTTTTGAATTGTATTCCTGCTGTAACATGTCCAGTTTTAAAGATTTTGGTTGAGAAGCTTTAATTAGTGATTTTTCTTGGTAGAAAATGCAGATTATTCAAATTAAGGGTTTTGTTTGAGGATTTGTGGTTTCTTTTTTTGGGTGAGTAAGTCATAAAAGCTGATGACGAACATTTGAAGCTTCATTCAAAAACCTCGATAGAGGTTTTGAATGTTTAAAAAAAAAAGACATTTGGTACAGCCTTGATAAAAACATTGTTAACCCTTTGAAATCTGGATGGACATCAGTGCTTTTGTGCTGCATTCAGATACTTTTCAAAAGTCTTTAAAGCTTTGAAACATGAGCAGATTGTTATGATTTCTTTCAAATACTTCAGGGAAAAAGGCAATCAACAATTTGACGGGAAATGTCTTGAGTTAGTTAAAAAAAACAACAGAGACAGAATCATTAGAAAATTATCAAATAACAAGGGAAAAATATCAAGAAAACTATATAATTATTATTATTATTGTTATTATTATGATTATTATTATTATTATACATTTAAAATTAGGTTCAAGGAAAAAATGTATATATATATATATATATATTTATATATAAAATTATTGTTTTTAATGTTATTATTATATTTTTTTTAAATTTTTGCACTTTTTTCCCAGGTCATTACCTGTTTTGTTCTTTTACCTTTCTTTTTCTTTTTTTTTTTTTTTTTTTGCTGATTTCAGATAACTTTTTTCTTGCTAATGTTTGGCTCATTTCTTGTTAAGCCTTCTTTCCATATTTATGAAAGAAATTAAGCCAATTTGCTGATGCTTCAAAGGGTTAATGTCTCTTTTAAATACTTTATAGCTCTCTTCACTAAATCTGGTTTAGTGAAAAAGACCTATTATGACCTTTATACCAAAATTCACAGAAGAACATCTAGACCTGAAAATGTAATGTAAATGACATACAGTATTATGGTTTATATGGTCATTGTACTCCCTGCTTGTAAATTGTAGCACTTGAGGGGCTCCTCCAAAGTTTAAGGGTCAAGATGCTGACCTGACTGCAGCGTCTCTGGTTATAGCCGGGGATCTTTGTTGGATCTTTCTCTTCCTCTTTTCCATTCTATCTTTTTTTTTATCTCTCTCTACCGCCCCTGTCTAATAAAAGAAGTCTATACATTTCTGGTAGCATGTTGTGTTTCAGGCAGGTAGTATCAGGAGCCGCGTGTGGTGGTTTGCAGCAACAGTTTCTGATATCTGTGCGTGGTGGTTTTCCTTAGCAGATTTGGTTGCTCCCAGTGTACAGCATGTGTGTGTGGTGGTATGCAGCAGTTGTTTCGGTAGCCCGGTGTGTGTGCTCCTCAGGTGGGCTGGCAGCTGAAGAACCTGGTCAACGCTCTGAGAGAGGACCCATGCGGAGTCATCCTCACACTGAAGAAAAGGCCCCAGAACACCCTGAGCTCCACGCCGGCTCTGCTCAGGAACGTGCGCTGGAAACCACTGGGCCTGCAGGTAAACACCAGCAACATATGGCCGCCTTAAAGGGTAAGTGTGCTGTTTTTCAACTTGGACCCTATTTCATCATGTTCTTGTGTCCAAGAAACTAATGGGGACAACAACTATGGAAATTTGTTTTTTTAGGGTGCAGCTGTTAGCATCCAAACAGGCTGCAATGTAACCACTCAGGCAATTGTGCACTGTCAGTGTATGTCCTCTAAAAGCGCTTGTTTTTTTCCTGTGACAGACTCAGATTTTTGTTTTAAGTGTCTGAAGAAATAATGGACAGGATCCTACAGAGCTAGACCTTTTTGTTTAACCCGAAACTATAATTTTATCATGTATAGAACCATCATCTAACTGGGTGAATTAAGAGTTTATTTCAACCCAGCCAAAATGGGTGATTGTTAGACAGTGGAAAGACAAACCAAAATGGTCTCCGCAAATTATATTCTGTTTCTGTCGACTCTGAATTAAGTCTGTTTAACAATGATAAAACTACAGAATATTTAAGTAGAGTCTGGTACACTGTAAAATCTGACAAATGTTCTTATTTAAAATAACCTTGAAAATGAGTGCCTTGAAAAAGGAAAGTAAATAGAACGTTTAATCTTGTTGCAACTTAAAAATGAGTATGTGAAATTAGGTGTTAGCAACGTCAGTAGAGCAAGTTTGTCTGACTTAACTTGATCATGAAAAAGAGGATTTCACCAATGATTAAGGTGGGAGATCTGATGGTTCAGTTTCGTTAACATGTTTAAGAATATATAAATATGACTAATTCACAACCATGCAGCAGAGCACAGACAAATCAAACTGTAAACTTGGTTTACGGAGGTTGCTAAAACTAAGAAAGATTGATTTAATTAAAATTGTTTTAATTTTTCATTTTTAAGTTGGAGCAACTTCCAAAAATTCATAGGTTATATAATTAAATTTTAAGTACACTTGACAATTAAATATAAAGTAAACGTAAATTAAGACTTACAATTATATTTACTTACATTTTTCAAGGCAGTTGATTTCCTAGATTTTTAGAAGTGAAATCAACTAATTTTATGGTGTATGTATGGCGGTGGTGATTTTAGAGCTGTTTTCTGGTTAATGACAAAAAAACAACAAAAACAACAACAACAAAAACATATACTCTTTAACAAAAAAAGTCTATCTCCATCTCTAGAGATCCTTTCCATAATGTTTCCAGACACTTTGAATAACAATCTCAGTCTGTCAGCGGCAAAAACAGACACTTTTAGAGGGTCTGAATTGACGGTGCAAACATGCCTCTAATGGTTACATACTAGCCCATTTCACGGCTGCTGGCTACAGCACTCTTGCTCAATACTGAACCAGTTTTAAAAATTGTTGTTCTCGTTCAACACTTTGACTCAAAAACATGGAAAAAATCTAGTCCCGGTTGAAAAATACCAAACTTACCCTTTAACTGCAGTATTATAACAAGCTACATCCTAACCTGCAAAGTCCTAAAGAGACGCGCTGCTCTGAAAAAAAATATTGAAATTTGAAAGTAAAATGTGACCCCTCTTTCAAACAGTCTTGTACATGTATGTCTGCCCACTTCTCGTACTTACAGTGAAGGATTAGAGGCAGGATGATTTAGCACTGTGTACAGTGAGCCGTGTTGTACCTCTGGCTTTATCTTTGACTCACTCTCAGCTCTTGTTTTCACTGCCCACACTCTGCATTCTCCTACTGGCATTTTAAACAAATATTTTCAAAGGAAACTTGTTCACTGTGTGACCTTGCATCAATCCTCCTGTTGAGCATTTCAACAAATCTCTATTTTTTTTTACAGCCTGCCGTACTGCTGGCACAGTTCAAAGCCATTCACAAATGTGTCGGTAACTCAAACCTCCATCTGAAGAGAAGTTATGCATACTGAAAGCATATTTTTTTTTTAGATAAGAGGAATTGGATGGGGGGGGGGGGGGGGGTAGCTAATTAAATCTTTGCACTTTGTTACTGTGGGAATGATTTAAATGGTATAATGTGGGCTGAACCTCCTGCTTAGGAGTGAGCACAGGGCAATAAAAGGTCACCAAAAGGTCCATCCACACTCCCACTCACATTCATATTCATATTTACAGAAACTTTGCTCCTGATTCATTCAATCTTTGCCCCAAAGGACATCTCCTTTTTCGAAAGAGAGTAAAATTTTAATGTACAGTGGCTCTAAAAGGTGGAAAGCTTGTTTGAAGGCTTACGGCTCGGAGCAGGTGTACACATTTCACTTCAGGGCAAACACTTTGTCAATCCGTCAGTCATTCCGAGCCTGGAAAAGTCACTCAAATATCGGTGCACAGAAAGAGCAAGCTGTGCTGAGACGGACAGAGAGCTGCCTGACTGCTTTGTGAAGTCATGTTGTGCATGTCTGTGAGCTGAGTATATAGCACATGTGAGTGTTTGTTCACATGAGAGCTTTACACGTTAAGTCAGTGTTCTGTGTTTCCATAATAGCCATAAACCATTAAAACACTGTTATAACCACAGAGCATACTGCAACTTCATCACCATCTCTGTCTCTAACAGCGTTGCTGCCTTGTTAGGTCATCGCTCTAAGTTGTTACCATGAGCTTATTGTTATATTTGCTGCGTACAACAGCAGAGGATTGTGGGAATTCTAGCCTGATGATTTGTGCTAAGACACAAACACGCCGTGAGCACCCAGATCAGAGCACCAGAGATATCTGTGGGAGAAGAGAAGAAAGGAGTGTTTTAGATTTGTTCTCTCTCAGAAAGACTGGAGCTCTTAATTATTCATAAGCAACTACAGGCAGCTCCACTGGCTCTGAAACAAGAGCCGCTACTCAGCAAATACTGGAGATAATGCACTGAATCCAAAATATCCCGCTAAACAGCCTGCGTGTGTGTACTGGGTGGGTGTGTGCACACATTTCTAAGCATGGCCGTATGCACGTTTGTCCATCTGTCTGTGTCAAAGCAAGAGTGTGTTTCTTTGCACGTCTGTGCACGCATGCAGAGAGATGTTTTCCTGTTATCAGTTGCGTTGCTCCTTTGAGAGGCGAAGGAACTGGGTCACTGCACTCTGTAAGCTCAGTTTTGGATACATACTGTACGTACACTCTCTCCAAAACAAACACACGTACAAACACATGCGCACTCATACCTCTAAAGCCCGGTTTTAGTGGATGAATGGTACGGCTGTGAAGTTTAGCCCAAATGTGGCAAGCGTTCAGTCGGATTATAACTGAATCCACAAAGGAAACAATTTATCTCTGCAAATTATCATGTGATTCCAGCCCAAAATCCCTCCATGGCAACCTTCTTTATTCTGCTAAATAATGGCACATCTCTCTCTCTCTCTCTCTCTCTTTCTGTGTGTGTGTGTGTGTGTGTGTGTGTGTGTGTGTGTGTGTGTTTCTATATTAGGATGTAAAAGCAATTTAATAATCCACTGTAATTACAGTGATGCTGGCAATGATTTTGACAAATAAGTTGAGGATTACTGTGTCTGCTGTGCTGCTCCAAAACCTGCATGTGCGGAGTCATTTTCTGTGTGACTGAAGGCCACATTAGCGTCCACATCACTGGTCACACATGTGTGCCGCATATTGTCCATGACCCCGCTTTCATAAATCTGTTATATGTTTAGATACATAAATAATTACTCTTTGAAAATGCATGCTATTCTCGGCAACATGTATTGGCCGTCTATGTATTATTGATGGGCCAGCTGAATGGGTGAGAGGTTATGACTTCATTTTTTTTAAAGAGTACATTCTGTTGGTCTACTTTTGTGATGGCTAATGCAAAAAAAAATCTCTGCCCTCCTTTTAAAGATAAATGTTTGATCCATAATATTAATCCTGATAAATTACTGTATTCACCTGAAGGTCCATTTTAGTTCAGCAGTTGGAGTTTGAGCCAGCCTGGATGAGAAGTCCTTAAAGTGTTCAGAAACATAGAAATTTGAATGTGTACAGTTCCATGAAAATGGATCAAAGTCCATATGTTGATGAAGATTAAGTGAATGGCTGAAATCTGGAGAACAGCTACTAAATGGACCTTAAGGTGACACTGTCTTGTAAACTGCTGTTTCCAAGGCCAAGAACTTTGAAGCTCAGTAATAGTCACTATTATATAAAGGAATAGTTTGAGTATACACGTATTTGCTTTCTAGTTGAGTAGATAGGTACTGCTCTCATGTTTATATGGTAATATATGAAGCTACATGCCTCAGCATAAAGGCTGGAAGCAGGAGGAAACAGGTTACCAGGAGTCTGGTTGGATATTGCTGCTGCGCAGAATTCGGCTCTCAGTGACATCACCAGCGCAAGATGGCATCGCCCATATCCGGGATATTTTAGCCTTGCTTAAACATAGTGGGGTTAAGTGGGGATTTAAAGCCAATTCGACATAGTTGCCAAACTGTGGAATTAAAACTTGCACAAGACTTTTTCCCATAGACTTGGGAAAGAGATGTCAGTAACATTTCAAAAGTCTAGAAAAACCATACGATTAAATCAGTTTATCCCTATTCAAGTTAGTGAAGGGCTAAACCAGAAGACCGGCCGCTGGAAGTCTGTAATGCACTTACTCTATGGGCCACATGATGCTTATTTTTATTATTAATATATGCAGGAAGTCAAACTTCTTTTGCTTAACGCTCCACTTAATAACTTTCATATAAACAGAGGCACACCTCCAACAATGTATCCAGTTCTCTTTATATATCCATGACCAAGTCAAGCAATAGTCTGGCACCTAACTTCCACAAAACCTTTTGTTGTTTTTGCACTTCAGTTTCAGATGGATTATACAAACAAGATATAACGTGTTAATCAATGAGCTTCAGAGTTGACTTTGACAAACATGAAAATGGTATTAATCTTGTCACCTTACTCTTTGCAAGACAGTAGATAATTTCCTGCTATGTCAGAAGATTCCTTTAATACACATGATGATATTTCTCAACCATGCAGGCTTACTTTTTTCATTTATATAATATTTTTGATTAATTACAGCCAGACCAGTAAAAGATTGTGGACTTCTGAACTGGACTTTTAGGGTAATTCATTAGTTGAGCATCTGTCACTTTAAATATGTGGGATTCAGATGAAACGCTAACTTATTTACAGCTTATAATTTTATATTTATAAAATTAGCTTTTTTTTAAAAAAGGTATACTATGCAGGAATGATTGGGTAGTGTTGTATATATACATCAGTATATACATATATATATACCATCAGTGAAAGTGAAAGCCAACCCTAGCTTTGTTCACTTAGCATTTAGCCTCACTGTTTTTGCATTTTTTGGTGTTGTGTTCATGATTTTCATAGCTTCCTCTTGTGTGCGTGCAAACCTGGCACCTGGTTGCTACCTCTTATAAAGTCTCAACCTCACCTGTCCCGGAACATACCAAACAAAGTCAAAAGTACAAAGATACAGTCTCTTTAGATAAATACACCGCCAGTTTTTACTTTGTATAAGTTTATGCATTGCTTTTTAGGAAAATCCTACATAGTATACCTTTAAGCTTACCAGTATCAGACATAATGTTGCTCGATAAACAACAATAACAACAATTTGCAGTTTACTGCAGAAGTTGCAAGTTTATTTTTAAACTGTAAAATGTCCCGCTTAGTGTATATCCTTATCTGTCATTATTTAATAACCAAATCAAAGTTATCCAAAGGATTGTAAATCTTATATAATTATAAGATTTGATTAACTAAAACATATTGTTGTCAGCCTTCATTAAATTTAGTTTATTATGCAGCCCTACTGTAAACTTTTTATTCATGCTGCTCTTGAACCTTTAAGTCTCTTACAGTCAAAATATTATGTTAAGCGTATTAGTGTGTATGTGTGTGTGTGCGCGTGCGGGTGTGTGTGTGTGTGCGTGTAAAGGTGGTGGAATGAGAAAAATCGGTCTGGAGAGGATTTGAGCAGCAGATTTTTTGGTTGTTGTAGTGGTTTGGAGTGGACGCAGCGGGGGTCAGATGGTTTAAGTGCTGTTTTAACAGACTGGTATTTCACCCGCTGTGGAGGTCCCATCTCTCTCTACTTCCACCCCCACTACCCCCTCCCCCCTTTTTCCATGCAGGCAGCAGTGGGCTGTAATCACTAAATTACTGTTTTCGCTCTCAGCTCCAGTCACCACACTGCACAGCTCTCCCGCCTCGCTCTCTCTCTCCTTCTCCTTCACTCCTTCTCTCTGTCTCTCTCTCTTTGTCCTATTTCCTTTGCTCTCTCCTCTCCCTCTCTTTGCAGCCCGTCTTCATTATTTATCGTGAAGCCGTCTTACTGTAAGCTGCCTTCATAAGAGGAAGATTGTGAGAGAGAGAAAGACATGAAGATAGAGACAGGGCCCGGGGATGGGGATGGAGGTAGTGAGGGTTCTGAGGAGGAGGAGGGAGGATGGAAAGTTTGGAATATGAAATGAATTTGCCTAATGCACTGCTGATGAAATGATGAAACACCGGGCCTTCCTTAATGAGAACGCTGCCCGCCTCACCGTCGCTCAGGCTCTCTGTCTGTTTATCCATTCTGTACACACTCCCGTCTCCTCTCTAAAATGGAGCGTCCTCCTCTGACATACAGTAAAACACCCTTTTTTGTAAAAATAAAATCTGGAAACCTCTTCCTCAGGGAGTAATTGTCTGCACGAGGTGCGTATTTGTCACACCAGCTGTTCCGGCTGAGGACAAATATAATTCACTTGAAATTTGGACTGGGTTTCCGTGACATCAGAAGCGAGGCACCCTGTCCTCACGGCGGACCTGATGACAAATGAATATACGTGTCCTTGAGTCAAGCTGAGGAGGAGGCCACTCTAGCTTTCCCCTGTCCTCTCCTTCTCCTGTAGCACAGGAGAAGGAGAGGAGAGGGTTGTCATGGGAACAGACATGGAGAGCCCCGTGTGAGTGAAGAGGCTTGAGACAAAATGACAGAATAGTGAAGTGATTGAACGTGGGAGAGGCTGCACAGTCAGACAGATATAAAAAAGACAACATACACAACATGGCAGCTTTGTGGAAATAACTCTCGTGTTTGTGATTCAGTGTTAAAATGAGCGTGGGGCTGCAGTAAAAGAAAGAGAACACAAATAAAAGGGCTCCCTTCTCCTCGTAACACCGTAAACTGTGTGCTTGTTTGTTTTTCTGTGGGGCAGGAAAAGATCTAATGCTCTGTTTATGCAGGTTGCGCTCCGCGATCCCCCTCGCCATCCTCCAATTATGACTCAATGAAAAGGTGTGAGTCACTCTCTCCTTCTTCTTCTCCTCTTTCTCCTGTCAGCCGGTTCCCACCAGCCCAACCAGCACCTCCCCAACACCCGGTGGAACTTTGGGCATGTCCAAAATGGATGCCCCCAGCATGCAGGACGTCTATATCCTCTCCCCTGTCTCTGGACTCTACAGCACCAGGTCAGCACACATGGATGTTTGATGACAGCAGTTATCATTATTATTAGGGTCCCCACAGATCCTTCAAAAGTCTTAAAACTAATTGACTTAAATAATTAAAGAATAAGGCCTGTACTGGTATTAAAATGTTTTAAATCAACCTTTCAAATGTCTTGAAATTGGTACAAATGGGAAGTAGATTTTAGATGCTTTTTGAATTGTTTTTTCTGATGTTGCATTGTAAAATCTCAAAATAACTTGTCCCTCCTCTTTTTTTTAATTTACTGAATACTTCTCGCATTAACAGGTTAGGACAGATTAGCCAATAGTGCTCACATTGATGATGCTCGTTCAATTTCAACAAAAACTGGCTATTAAATTAAGTTGCAAGGCAATGCATACAAGGTTCAGAATATTTAATGCAAAAAAAAAAAAAATCATCTCTGCACGATGGGACCTGAGTCGGAGTGAAAAACACAAAATTGGCAAAAAAAATTGCAGACTTTCCCTGTTCTTCTCTATCCTATTCTCCACCATGTCTTTAAAAATATATATATATTTTCATTTTTGTTGTTGAATTGGTTCTAAACTTAATTCCAAGAAGGATTAAAAAAAGTCTTAATCTACCCTGTCTCAAGCTGTAGGAACCCTGATTATTATGACCCTGCTGGTGATGGTGATGACGACTCTGCTCTCCTCAGGGAGGAGCTGGGTCTGATGTCGTGTGATGACATCAGCCGCTACAGCGTTAGCTCCCAGTCTGGCTCCAAAGGTTCAGAGGCAGTCAGCTACTACCTGGACCAGGACAGCGGTCAGTACTTCTCCCTGCTGGAGGGAGACGGACCCCCAGGGCCTGACTACGACCGGGGCCGCAATACGGGGGTTCGCCGGCGGGACAAGACCCCCACCCATGGTAAGACAGAGAGCGCAATGCCACAGTTTGAATGGGGGCAATGAAGGCTCCGGCCCTGAGTTTGTTCTGTGGGACAGCATGCTCTCTCTCATCATTTTTCTCATCCTTTCTCGCAGAACTCCTCCTTATGTGTTCATCATTACTCACTTCATGGCTCTGCTTCTCTGTGTCTTTACCTCGCGTACGCACGTTCCAAAAACACTGATCACATACCAAAGGGTCAGTCCAAACACAGTGTGTCCAGCTCCCTGTCTGCCCCACCACTTGTGTCACCTTTGTCCGAGACACCTTTCTAAACATCCTGTATCTCCTTTGGAGACTTCCAAGAGGCCTATGATGTGCAAGGCGAGGGTCATGTGCCAGACCAAAGCATCAGAAGACTTTTTTATTATTGTCTTGCTAGCTGTGGGCAGCTTGTACCGTCAAGATACCAAACTGTAAAAAGGTTATCAATGAATAAAACTGTTAGGGCCAAAATATACTTTGAGCACTAAAAAAAGTAGTGTAAAAGTAAAAGTATCCAATACTGCAGAATGACCCATGTCAAAGTAATAAATACAATATTATATTACTGGATTGTGTAGCTACACTGGTCCAAAGAATTAATGGCCACGCTTTGTACTGATGTTTTCTGTCGATATTATGATAATAAAAGAACAATTAACGTGTGCATCTCTTGGACCTGGTGTGAAATATCGTTACTCTGGAGTCGTATGTTCGTCGTCTGCAGCCACATTGCTCTTACCCACAATGCCACTGACCTATAACCTCACCACACAACATCACATTTCCCTCAGTGCCCTCAGCCACACTGGGATGGTGTTACTCTGCATTAAGTAAATACCTTACATTAAAGGCAATACATTATTTAACCAAACATTTTACAGTAAGTGGCATTTGAGGAACGCCTTTGGCACTTTGGCATTGGCTTCATTTTCAGCCTCGGAGGTTTCCACTTGGTCATGACACCATGTACAATATACAGATATACAGTACCAAGCAGTAACAGTAACAAACTGTAGGATAATAGCTCATCAGTGGTTATCGGCCCACATTAAATGTACTAGCACATTATCTCACTAGCACGACTGCTACTCCAGCCAGCCCTGTTGTTTGTGGAATTTACATGAATAAAAAACTAACTTGACACCATAACCTGAGAATAATGCTGTGTGACCTTTACCTTGCATGTCACAGCAGTCCTTTGACTCAAGAGTCTGCCGTTTCTTCCCCCTCACTTGCACACACTTTGTCTCAATGTCCACCCCTCCAGCTGTCTCCCACGCTGTCTCTCAGTCACCACCTTTCCGTGACACCCCCACTCCCCCCCCCCCGTAGACGACTCTCTGACTGCTGATTGGTCCTTCCAGGTGACCTCAGACCCGTTTCCATGCCTCCCGAATATAACTGGATGGCCGAGGCCAAGGAACCCAGCATGGGCAAGAGAGGGAGCCGAGGTACACACACACACAAATACACACAAAAACACACAGCCCCACACACAAACAGGTAACAAAAACGGGTCAGACCGGTGCCGCGCTTTGCTCCATAACACATTTCAGCTCATCCTCTGGTTCTCCATGGTGGTGTGCTTGTGTGAGGATACATATCTGGCAGGTATGTATCTGACAGAGCGACAAGTAAACATAAATGCAAGGAAATTGCATTTATTCAGCGGCTCTGCAAATGAGGGTATTTCGACGTGACCAGCTCTAACCAGCTGCACTGTTTTGCAGCGAGACTCAATCTGTATTCGGCCAAGGATCCTCCACTCTACCATCAGAAAGTCCATGAATAACATTAAAGCACAATACTACTGTCTGACTTTTCTCCTTCTCTCAGTCACTTTTTAGTTTTTTCACATTTAAGTATATGGATAATAAACAAATAAAGTGTGAAGCTTTCTCTATCCGGAGCTAAAGCCGAATAAAACTTTCTGTGACTGACAAGATTTAGCAGCAGTGCCCTCCGAATCAGCATAATCATTGCAAAAAGATTAGCTGTATGTCCCCGGCTGTGGATCCATATCAGATACTGCAGCTCTGAGGTACTTTTATCCCTTTCTGTTGGGTTTTTATCAGTAAGGGTCTATTCACCCTCATCTGTTTCTACTCTGGGGTTCTCCTTCGACTCTGCGATGCTATCTCTCCCCCCTCCTCTGTGGTTTTTCTCCCTCTGTCATCCATTCAGTCACCATCCTCTAACCTCTCCACCTGTCTACTGCTCCTCATCCCCACAGATTCAGACAACTCCCTGCTGCGTTACCTTAGCGACGACAAGATCCTGGTGATCGAGGAGGAGCCCGAGGGTCCGGGCAGAGAGAGCCGGCGGGATTCCACCAGACGCTCGCGGCGCAAGAGCCGCAATCCCAGCAGCCCTAGCTTTCCCATCAGCCCCTCCATGCTGTCCTCAACCCTGCGCCTCGACCAGCCACCCGACGCTTTGCCTGTATGTACAGTCTTTTTACCTTTGTATAGTATGTGTAAGTCAATTTTTTTTGCAATGCTGCTCGCTATAAATCATATATCAAGTCATTTTTATGTATTTTAATATTTATATTTTTCATTTTAAATGTAATTTTTAAAAAAAATCAACGAAAAACTTGACACATTTTTTCCATTTGTGTCCACTATGGTCTGTTTAATTCCATGTCAGCAACTGTAGTGTGTTATGTCTGTTTTGTGAACACATTTTGTGTAGAGCGCTACCATGACATGAAATGTATTACTCCCAAATCAAAGCTGCATATTTTTCCTCTGTATTTATCAAGCAACAATGTTTTATTGTGAGTTGCTGAGTAACAATAAGTTAAATATAGAATTATGCCAGCCTTATTATTTAAAGTCTGCACACAGTGACTTGTATACACAATGTTATTAATATGGATGCATGTTTTACCAGACCCCCCCCCCCCCCCCAGTGATGGAAGAAGTACTCAGCTCCCAAAAGTAAAAGCACTTTCTGCACGTCACTGATGCATTATCATGTATTACATTATGAGCAGGGATTGGATCAACTCATTGTTTTACAAGTCACAAGTAAGTTTCAAGTCTTAGCACTTAAGTCCCACGTCAAGACTGACAAGTTCCAAGTCAGGTCCCACATCTTAACTTCAAGTTTTAGATCCTCACAAAGCCAACATGCACTGTTCAATAAAAGTAATGCCAATATTTAATTGACAAAAATTACCAATCATTTTTTTTAAAATTTGCATTTATATGTTAAAACACTTTTGTTAAAAAGTCTCTCCACTACTAAGCTACCTTAAGCAAAGCATTAGCTCACTAATTGTGTTGATATCAGCTTTGACTTCCTGTTCTTTGTGTGACATTCAATGTTGAAGTTGGACACTGTGTCTTTCATTTTCAGCTTGCACATTTGCATACTGCAGTTAGCGTTTTGTTAACCATCACATATTTTTTGTACCTGTACAAAATCTTTGAGCTTGGGGGAAGGTATGGAGTATTTTTAAGTCTAAAGGCTCAAGTCCAAGTTATGTCACGTTACCAAAGTCAACACCTCTGATTCTAAGTTTGTTAATAATGAGATGCATAAGCAGCATTATACTGTCATAGCTGGTTGAGGGGGAGCTAGTTTTAACTCATTTATGTAAAGTTAGCTACATTAGTCCAGTGGCTCCCAACCTGCTGTTGATCTGCTCTAGTGTGTCTCAAGCAAAATCTGATAGATTGTGATGTATTGAGTAAGATGGAGGCTAACACCTGTGCTTTGTAATAAAAGCACAGGTGTTACTAATAACATTGCTGGTGCTCCATTCCATTCAAGTGTCCCAGTAACTCAGTCTGACAGTGAGCCAGCATGCACAATACCAGGACCCTAAAACTAAAGCAGCTAAATTGAATTCAGCCATTATTAATTTATTATGATCACTTGTGCTTTTCCTACTGTCTGCGGTGCAAAAAACTGATTAGTGGCACTAAAATCACCTTCAAGGCTTTAATCCTTGCTCACTCACTCAACTTCCTTCATCTACAGTCTTACAGTGTGTGTCCTCTCAGAGGGAGACTGTGTGTTGTTGCAGGAGAGGTCACGGTGTTCACAGATTCTCATACATTGTTGTAAATGTGTGTGTGTGTGTGTGTGTGTGTGTGTGTGTGTGTGTGTGTGTGTCAGGTAGAGGAGACAAAGGAGAGTGAGGATGATCAGTGTCATTGCATGGCTGCCAACTTCGTGGATTATGAGAATGACAGTCACACTCTCAGACACGCCCCTCTCTAACTTTTCTCTCATGCATACGGCAGCACACACACGCACACACACACACACACAAACACAAACACACACTGGCACACGGGAGTGCATTTGTATGCAGGGTAGCCATCTCACGACTCATCCTAACTCATCCTAATATCCCCATCTCCTCAGACACGCCTGAGTCTAAATAGGAGTTTATTCTGGACAAACACACACACACTTACACGCGCACACGGGCACCGACACGTATCCCTGTGAGTAGGTGCATGACTCAGCATCAGCCAGACCAATTACAAGCGCGACTGACAGACTGTGCTTAAAACACGACGCGCACAAACACACACACACATACACGGCGCGCTAACAGCTTAGCTAACACCAGCCTTCACTAACCCTCTCAGCTGTGTGCTTCTCATGGTGGTGACTCATATCTATTCGCTGGCACATGAAGTATACTATCCTGCGCTAACAAGCATACGCTAACCTTAATGACCTGCTTGTTTCTCTCTCTTCTTCCCTCTGTATGATTCTTTTCTATTAACACAAAACACCAACATTTTAGCGGAAAACATGTTATTTGAATTTACCGAAGCGCATTTTGTGGAGTTTCGTGTCTTTGTCCAGTAGTTGTGTATTTTCCTACACATTGTACACAACAATGTTACCCTGAAATCATCCACAGCAGCATGAGCACACCCACATATGTGTTAAATAATGGTAAACAAATGGGTTATGAAATAAAACCATGCCTAATGGCTATGGTTCAGGGACCCCTGACCCTCTCCTGGGTGCTTAGGTCCCTAAGCTTGTGCCTGGTCGGCCCATTCGTTTAAAAGTGCGTGCACACTTGGGGCAGAGATTAGTGCACAAAAGAAGCATTCTCAATAATATCCAAAATTCAGGTATTTAATTAGGGGGATTATGGGATTATATATAGTAGTTAATGTCTTGATTAAATTATAGTCACCAGGAATCAAGTGTGTAATCAGCCAAAAAATGAACAATTTGTGATGGAATTGATCAGATGTAGGCAGCATAAGTCCTAAGGACAGGCTGACAACTTTTAATAGTAGTAGTATCAGTACCTACACTGTGCTGTACTTTCTCTGTTTTAACAGATTTAATTTTCATTTCAATATATGAAATGTCTTTTCAACAGATAAAAATGACCATTCAACTAAAAACATTAACACAATACTCAGTTAGAACGACACTACTTACTAGCTCCTGCTTGTGTTATTTTTCTTTAGTGTTCATGTCATACAGTACAGATACATACTACTAAACTGATTTTATTTGCTCGTTTTGCATTGAATTGAGTTTTTTTTTATTTAACCTAATTTGTCATATAAACTTTATGGGATAATTCATGCTAATAGTTTTCTTAAATATTTCTTTAGAGAAAAATATTTACGTTTAGTCTTACAGTTAAAGGAATGATTCACCCCCAAATTATAATTTATGTTTGAAATCAGTCCATGTTAAGTTAAATTTGTGAAGAAAACTTTTGCTGTTTCTCTTGCATGGCTCAGTGATTAGTGTTGGTTACCCTAATTACAGTAATATAATGTGTAAATGAATGGATTAAAATAATACTTCACACCCCAAAGGACTTTTTGTATATCAGTTTTTCACCTCATATTATGTTAGATTTGTGGGGTAAAACATTTTCCTGCATGCCTCCAAGATGAACAAAGATTTTTAAACCTGAGGAGATTCTTGATAAATTGAAGCTGGTGGGGTCCACAAACTCTCATACAACTCATGCAGTAAAATCTAAGTCTCATTTATCCAGTCTTATACTCAGTACTTCCAAATAAACAGCCCTTTCTGACAAGCAACTGCACTGACTCTTCAGATCCAGACTCCATTGACAAAAACATACATTTTACATTGCTGAACATGGGAGCTGCTGTTCTACCACTGCCTTAGTCAGTTAGTTTGTGTTATTGTGTCTTTGGTGAGTCCGGACTGACATTTTAAACCTCTTAAGTCACACAATAACACCTGTAAATGTAGAGCGCTGTTGCATGCCTATGATTTCAATTCATCAAAATTTTTACCATTTTCTTCATGAATTCGATGTAACGCAGGCTGAGTGATCCACATAGAAATGGTCGTTTGAAAGGTGAATTATGCCTTCAATGGATTTATTTATACAGTATATATCTGCAAAGAGGCTAACCAGCACTTTAATCATTGGGCCAACAATTACATGGGTCTGTAATGTTTCAAATGAAAAAAATATGTCAAAGTAGTCTTTGGTGTGTAATGTGTCTTAGAAACAATACCCACCTCTTATGTGCAGGTCAGTTATCCAGATTTTCAATAAATACAGGGAATAGAGATACAAAAAACAATACAGAAAATACTTATTACCATCAACGATGCGCAGAAAAAGTGTTTATGTGTGGTACAATGTAGGTAAACCTATAGAGGGATATTAGAAGGTCTTAAATGAAGTCCTTTTTTTCCCCTTCTGTCTTTCAGCGAGGTGCGGACACACTGCGAGCAGACACGACAGACAGGTGAGTCTGTGTTTGTGGTTGTTCGTGGCTCCACCACATGCTTGTGATTGACAGAAGGAGCTGTAACAGTCGTTTGTGGTCACATTCAATCCTGTCTGTCGTCTTGCAGGTACTCCGGCTCGGGAAGCTCAGGAGCAGCCTCCATGAGGAAGGTAGGAGAACACACAGTGCCACGGGGCTGACTGTGCGTCTCTTAAAGGTTCTGTAAATCTAAGGGGGTTTATTTACTTGATTTTTTTTAATAATGCCGCTTTTCCGGTAGAGTTTGATTCTGACTCAAACTGCATTTTAATGAAGCAGCAGAGACTTTCGACAGCGAGAACACATCCGCTGTTACATGGAGCTCGACTGTGTTCAAATAATAGCTAAACACGCAGGCACACAAGAATAGGAGAGATACCTGAGATGAAACCCATTCAGGACCGTAATAATTAAATAAAAGATAACGGTCGGATGAGGTAAATTGGTTTCCATATTTAGGTTACTGTGACACAGGAAGCTGTCTTAGTCATTAGCCCTCGCCTCTCCTCCAAAGCACTATGAGTTGTAGCATACAATGAGTCAGCTTGACTATGAACCAATATTTATTCGGCTTTGTTACCTAGATGAATAGTCAAAAAGTTTGTTTAGCTATTTTTATAGCAACGTAGCCTACTCACATTAGCGTCTTTGAGATGCATTAGATTATGTACAATTCATGTGTTTTTAGAAGACAAAATCTTATTTAACGTGAGACTATGTTACTTTGAAAAAACAAATAAAACACTCTTTCCCTTGCACATGAGAAGTCTAATTCATAAGCAATAAAAGGCACCCTTCAGTTCATTTCAATACAATCAGGGGAAAATTCACAAAGAACAGATTGCAGCCAGTGATACCACCATGAATTGCACATCACTTGCAGCCACCATCTGCCCCGTCTCTGATTCACAAAAGATATTGCGCCAATGATATTACAGTGCAAGCACACCCAGAAAATTTTGCAGCTGAGTGCAAGTTGCCTTTTTTTTTTTTTGCATCTGATTACAATTATCCATGTGACAAAGTATAAATGTTGCATTTGCACTGAGAGCACAATAGGCAGAACAATGATAGAGAAAAGAAAACTAAAATTTTCAGGCCGTGAGCTGCAGGTCCTTACCAACACTGGGGCGCAGAAGTATTTCTCAAAACTTCAAGCAAGGAATTAAAATGTGACTGAGAGAAACCATATTTGGGATTTAATATAATACAATCCGTCAGTGCACTTCAGTTCCAACTAACTAGGGTTGTCAACCATCCCATAAAACATGGAGCCATCCCGTATTTGGAAACTAAAAGACGTGTTTCATATTGAACTGATACAGGGAGACCTTTGTTCCATATTTTTTTAGTATCAATTAAGCGTAAATCTATGAGGGAGAAACATTACAGATTAGACTATCTAAGACAGGGCGATATGTGTAAGATAGAAGGAAACCCTCCTATCTGTCATCCCTCGGCCTGTCTGCCGTGTCTTGTTCCACTGCTCAAACAGAAAATGTGTTGTGAGTCACAACCATAGACTGTATATAAAGATGGTCGATGCATCTCCACTTATTCCCACTGTAGAAAAATGAAGCCAAACGACGGAAACCGTTCTTTGTTGTGTACTTAGTTTCCAGTTTGGTCCATGTCCCATTCACCAACATTAAGGGAGCTGACTTTATGACCTGCCACCAGGGGGTGATCAAGATGTTTTGGCTTCACTTTTGGGGAGCTGTCATGTTGTCCATTTTTATGTACTGGTATGACCAGGAGCTTATGATTGCTAATGCTAGCTAATGTTAGCGTTCTTCAGATTTAAAGTTAAAGCTGTATAACAGGGATACTCAACTTGCTTCTTGCAAAATGACATGAGGCCAGGGTCCAGTCGCAACAGCGCCATACACGTTGCTCAGGTTTTAGGGTATTTCTTGGATTTCATTGTGTTTCTAGGATTGTTAGGACCTCAGGGGCTTAGCTAAGACCTCTGTCGGGGGTTATGGGGGATCCCCAACAGGTACTTTTTTTTTTTTTAAATAAACAAGCTCTTTTTTGTTGCTGGCACCCTTTATATATACTAAACATACAAAAACAATTCCAAGTGTAAATCACTTTGCTTTTAATGTGAATTAAAAAATGGTTGTGGGGCCACCCAGCATTCTATCAGGGGCCAGATTTGGCCCGCCGGCTGTAATTTGAGTATCACTGCTGTATAAGAGTAGACATTAGTAGTAGACATTGTATAAGAGTAGACTGAGTTAGTGACTATATGACTCTTTTGCTGCACTACATTTTATCAATAAACATCCGCACAAGTAGCTGTTTTTCAGGAAAGTCAAGCTGTTAGCAAGGCTAAAGACAGCAGAGAAATTAGCCTACGATCAACATAGAATTAGGCCACAGTGGGTTGGTTTCATCACCAGCGCCTTTTGATACAGTATGAGAAAAAGTTTCTGAACTAGGTACTGAAAATCTGAGTCACCTTCAACTTCTTGGTACTGAAATCTTTCTGATGCTTTTCAGTGTTTTGAAATGACTAAAAGTAGCAGCTAAGGTGATGCAGCTCAGTGTGGTTTTAGTCTCTGTGGCAGGCAGCTTTCATTTCTCCATCACAGGTTGTAGGTCACTTCCTGGCTGTAGCAGTTTTAGTATTGTGATCCCTCTGTGCCTGTAATCCTCTCTGCTGTGCGCCGGATAAAATAAAAATAAGCGAAACATGGAGAGTGAACTCACTGCAACCTCTCTACGTGCATCAACACCAACCTAGATATATTTTTGTGCTAACATGTTTTTTCTCTCTCCCCTCTAGTCTTTCCATTACACCTCTCTCAGAACGAAAACCAAAAAGAGAAGTAAAGGTACACACACTTGTGCATTTTTTTCATTCGTCTTACATGATCTTTACAGTTCTGCCACAGTGTATGTATGTTAGTGTTGGTACCTCCAGAAAAAGGGAACCTTTTACCCCTAAAAGTGTGGCTGAATCGAACTGTCTGAACTCCAAACTAAGCCTGGCAGACTTTCAGCGCTGTGACTGACATGTGCACTGTGGTGTGTGACTGTGAGAGGGTGACAGGGCTTGAAATATCAAAAGGAGAGTTGAGACAGGCTGATATAACACATTGCTGTGTATGAAAATGTGCATGAAAAGTCCAGATGCACAGATAAAAAGTATTGCACACACAGGTGCAATAACAGTGCTCTTGCAAAATAGAAAATTTACATTTACAGACACCTGCCACACCTGACTGATCGTCACTGATGTTAAACTCTAGCTGTGCAGATGTGCAATAACACTGCGTGTTGATTTTTTCATTTGAAAAGTCTGACTATTAGCTACTGCAGACTTAAAGAGTCTAGACATTTGGATTCGGCCTGTTAGTGCCAGACTGGAACCACTCAATACATGGCTACACTTATACTTTACTTATGAAAATCACTTTCAGTATTAACATCCTTTTTTCCTCTCTCGCAGGTTCCCTTACTAGTGCCAGTCGAAGGAGAATTTCCTGTAAGGACCTGGGCCATGGTGACTGTGAGGGCTGGCTGTGGAAGAAGAAAGATGCTAAAGGTTACTTCACCCAGAAATGGAGGAAGTACTGGTTTATCCTCAAAGAGTCCTGCCTCTACTGGTACACCAACCAAAATGTAAGGAACAACATTCAACTGTCATAATGTCCTAAATCTCTTTGTCAGACTCTATTTTTCATCCGCATCCCTTTCTCTCCCTACATCTTCATTCAAGTTGTTCAAACTATTTTATTGACAAAATAAAAATTATAATAATAATTTTATTTATATGCCACTTTCCAATTTTAAGATATGTCAAACAGCATAGAGTCCATACATAAAATGATGGAGGTGCAACTGCAACCTAAAAACTAAAAACATATATTAATAAGTAAATTCTGATAAGAAAAGTAAGCTTATATGAAGCAGGTAAAATTGAAATTGATGCACAATGGTCAGATATCACAGTTTCAACAACAACAAAAAAAAAAAAAATCAGGGAATTAAAGGGACACTCTAACAATTTTACACAAAATAGTCAGTCTCCTCGTCATGGAGACTATTGCTCGATGAGTAAAAACACCTGTAAAATGTCTTCTGTAGCAGTCAGTTTTCTAAAGGATGAGAAAATAGAGTTATCTTGATTTATGTTGGAGACTTTAAATATTTGAAAGCAAATCTGCGCTATAAAGTGGGGACACTGACTGCAAACAAAGGCTGTATTTAACATCTCTAATAAAAGGTGAAAGTGACTTGCTTTATTGGAATTGTAGGATCCAGTGCTTTTGGAGCTTGACTACGGACTAAAAAGCACAATATTTTAGCCGCTACTGCTTCAGTTTTTTTTTGTTTGTCTCCCAACTTTTATAAAAGCGTTATACTAACTAGTGTGCCCCTTTAAATACAGATTAATTTTTTTTTAAAGATATTTTTTGAGTGTTTTTGCCTCTAATTGAAAGGACAGCATGAGGGGGAAATGAGGAGAGAGAGAGAGAATGACATGCAGCGAGGGGCTGAGGCTGGAATTGAACCCATGACTGCTGCAGCAAGGACACAGCCTCTATACATGGGGCACCTGCTCTATCCACTGAGCCACCAGGCGCCCCAAATACAGATTAATTTTAAGAATATTAAAATCTTATATCCAAACATTGTTACATAAAATATACAGTGTAATTGCAATGTAGTTACAATTACAGTTATTAAAAGAAATAAAGAATGAATAATGTAATAAAATAAATATTTAGTTTTGCATGTTATCAGAAACTTTTTTGCTAGTTGCTTTGACTGTCAAGGAATCTCTTGATCGATTAATCGTTTGTTCTTTAGCAGTGGTTTTCAACTGACGCGGTCATGTGGTCCAGATTTCTCATTAGTCATTGGTTCAAGGTCCACACATTAGATAAATAACCACATACTCAGTTTTATTTCACAAAATGTAAACACCACATTGGCTAATAACACAAAGAAATAAAACACATTGCAAGCATAAAACAAAAAGGTTCTTCTAGAAGTTCTTTGCCAGAAATCCACTGTTACTTTAAAATAAATTTGTTTTTTACACGCTGATAATCTCAAAAGTTACTTTTGGTCCATTCAGAATGAACCTGTGACCCACTTTTAGATGTGACCCTGCAGTTGGGAATCACTATTCTATAAGACATCGAAAAGGAGGAAAAAATATCCATTTCAATTCAAAGAGCCCTAGATGACCTCATCAAGTATTTTGCTTTATCAGACCAACAATCCAAAAACCAATAATATTTGATTTAATGTAATGTAAGACAAGCAAAGCAATTGATTCTCACATTTGTGAAGCTGGAGCCATTTAAGCATTTTTGCTTTACGGTTTAGTTACAGAGTAATTTTCTGTCAATTGACTGATTAATAGACCAATCAATGCAACTCGGTTAATTCAAGAACTATCATTACAGGGTTCTTGCAGCTTAAGGCAAGGAAGATTTAATACTTTTTAAGACTTTTAATGCCACTTGGAATTGAGATTAAAATAAAAACATGACTTTTGAAAAGAAAATGTTGAAATGTTGAAAAGACAATCCTTATTAGAGTGAAACAAATGGAAGACAATGAACATATAATATTATCAGAAAAGTATCTACTCGGTTTACCAACAGAAGTGGGAAATATCTGTTTTTTCAATTTTTGGTTGATTTTCTGGGCGATTTTGTGACTCAATCTACATTCTACCACTTTTACAGTGCCATCTAAAAAAAAAAAAAAAAAAAAAACCTCATAAAATCTTAGAGCATATTTAAGTCATTTAAAAGATTAATTTAAGTTTTAATTTAATTTTAAGTCAATTTAATACCAATTAAGGCCTTATTTTTAGATTGATTAGTTCCATGCCTTTGAAACCTTTTAAGGATCTGTTGTGGGAACCTGATATTAAAATGTGTCGGATTATAAAAAAAAGACATAAAAATGAACTGTAAATGTGATAGTTTTTTTTTATAACTCGATTTTCTAGACAGGATCGTCATATCTCATCTTTTCCATGTCAAGTGGTGAAAGGAGCCAACACAAACAACATATGCCGTTTTCATATGCTTGAAGAGCATAACACTGTCCAAAATAAAATTGCGATATCAGTATGTATGACATTTTGTTCTCTGTGTTGATGATGTACCACCACTCTCCATCTGTCTCTGCCTGCAGGATGAGAAGGCTGAGGGCTTCATCAGCCTCCCCGAGTTCAGAATAGACCGAGCCATAGAGTGCAGACGGAAATTGTGAGTGTCCCTCACATGTCGCCGAAATTACTAATCAAGCACATTTGCTCTCACCCACACAACATGAACAGCACACACACCTATGGCGCGTACACCAAAACACTAATCAGTCTTCTTCTCCCCGACCGACTGCAGCGCCTTCAAAGCCTGTCATCCCAAAATCAAGAGCTTCTTCTTCGCCACAGATTGTCTTGAGGAAATGAACAGGTGAGTAAGTGAGTGGGTGTTTGTGTCTCAATGTGGACAACAGTCAGATGCCGGGGAGGGGGGGGTCACGTGTCCTTTCATGAATATTTTATCTGAGTAAACCAAGTTTACACAAGGCAACAGCCCACACAACACTGTGCATGAATAAGGCATGAACCCAGCCCTCTGTTGTTAAATGTAGAACTCTGTGTGTGTGTGTGTGTGTGTGTAAATGTTTGTGTGTCACGTGTGTGCTCGTGTGAGAGGGAGATGGCAGTGATACTTGCAGGAGTGCTATCTGATGAGCTCTAATTATCCACACCTCTCCTCAATGACATGGGGAGATAATTGGGGGAGAGTAATTAACCAGCTATATTTGACTTCCATACTGCGCTCGGAGGTGCGTGTGTGAAAGCATGTGAAAGGTGTTGGTATAGTCATCAGAAAAATGGCTTAATGTGCTGGGAGAATTTATCATGGCTTTTTTGTGCACTTACATGTGGATTTTTTTGAGCTTCCAGAGCAGGGGCGGAGCCAGACTTGTAAACAGACGGGGCTCAGCCCAAACTGAGGGGGAGGGGGGTCCGGGGGCATGCTCCCCTGGCGAGATTTTATTCTCAGTTTACAGAAGCTATATGCACTATTTTTCAAGCCATTTAACATGACAGAATGCCTAGATTCTGAAACAAAACCAATGTGAAAGATAACTAATACTTACTTCTGTCACCCAAAAATAGTCAAAAATTTACATAACATCGGTAAGGTAGGCATTAAGGCCCTGACACACCAAGCCAATAGTCAGTCATTTGCCTATCTTGGGACGACTGCAATCGTCCGTGGCCTCTGCATCTTAAATCAGCGGCGGCAGTGGAGCCCAGCACTGTGATTGGCTTTTCAGCTTAGCACACAAGAAGAGAGATGGAAGTGAATATAACGTAAAAAAAAAAGCTAAAGTCAAGAGGGAGGGAGGTCTAAAGGTCTTAGGTTTTTTTTCTGTTTTGAATCACGATGACAGGCAACCGCCTTCTGCTGGTATGGAGGGGTATTTCCTCTCAGGCAAGTGCAGAGCATACGTGCTTGTTGCCAGCTGGAGTGTTCTTGTGCAACTTGTTGGCCGAGACATGGCTACTTGAGGTGATACAGCTGGGGACTTTAATCCCCGCTAGTTCTCTGATGTTGACTTGGTGTGTCACAGCCTTTAACAGCATTACTAGTCCTGGAACCTAGTTTTGTTAGACTGTGCTGAAGTAGAGTTCACAGAAACATTGATACAGTGTTTGCAGTTGCAGTAGAAAAATTCTGTAGAAAACAGTCCTGTCCCACCGTAAAATACTAAACTCAGAGCAGGGATAAAATAGCCTAACAACTTAATTTACACTCTGGTTTCTCCGGTCAAAATATGGGTAAAATTTCTGAGTCCCTGAAAAGGTTCCTGGGAGAAAAAAACCCCAGCTACAACTAAGAGCACAAAATAGCTCATATCTGCAGACAGATAATCGAAAGCCACCCCAAAGATTGAATTCAAGGAAAAGGCAAAGAAGATGATCAAAAGTGACTGAGATAACTTGTTCCAAATTTTTCCTTATTCACTGAAAATCCCATAAAAATATTAAAATGCAATGCATTACTGGAACTGGAACGTTTCTCTCACTAGTACTGTTTGATTTCCTTACCCTGCCTCAAGCTCCCTTAGCCCACTTCTTCCTTATAAAGAAATAAATCTTTAGAAATGGCTCACAAGTACATAGTTTTATTAGTACATAGTTGTTGTTGTTGTTGTTGTTTTAGCAAACATTACACAAACAGAAGAAAATAATGCCTTTTCTTTTAGACTATTTTCAGTCATAGATTAATAAACATTTGAAGTGCTAATAAGTATCCCTGGCAGCTGAACTATATATGTCAGTTCAACTCAAAAACTACAGTGCCCATGTTCATGTTCATGAAGCAACATGTTCACCAGTGCAACAGTGGCTCACTGTTGTGTGTTTAATAATCTTTGGACAATGACGGCGCTCCATGGCCCAGAGGAGTAAGACAAACTATGTCTTACAATGTGTTTATAACATGTTTTTATTAAACAAGGCCAAAGTTTTAAGTAATGAGGTGAACTTATGTATAAGTAATTAAGTGGCTAGCAATTAAAATTGGCCAATGACAAATATCTTTACATGGTCATCTGCTCCAGGCACGCTACTGCAAGTGTTTACATCACATAAACTGCTACATGTAGCTACATGCTAATGCTAGGGAAATATGTAATCTTGGTTGCAGCTGGTGTCAGTTTCATTGATTGCCAATTATTTTGATAAACTAACTAATGATTTTCATTTATTTAGGTGGTGTTTTCTATTTGCTTTTTTATTTTAAGTTTTAGGAGTGTTTTGTTTTTTTTATGATTTTGAGGTTTTGGTTGTTTTGCTATTTATTTAAATCATTTGGGGGTTTTTTCTATTTTTAATCATTTTAAGTTTTTCGGGTGTGTGTCTTTTTTATTGTTTTTTAAAGATTTTTCTGCATTGTGTTCTTTTACTTTTCATACTTTAAGTACATTTTCCTCATTATGCTTACTTACGTCTACTTCAGTACCATTTTCAATACTAGACTTTTTCTTGTAACACAGTATTTTCACAGGTTGGCTTCAGTACTTTTACTTAAGTAAAGGATCTGGACACTTCCACCACCACTGCCTTTAATCTTTATGTGGAAATTACTTATTGTAGAATAAACTTCTTCGTATGACACGTTTCCTGTTCCTCATGCACAGACTGGCCTCTATTCTTAGTAGCGACCTTATTACTAGGTGTCAGTAGAGAGTCACAGGACAAGCCGGGATCTGACAGAGGGATGAGAAGAGGTCAGGAAGCACAGATGTCGGGAAAGAACACCGTTAGAGACTCTCTGCAGAGAGAGACAGGACAGAGGATTGTCACTTCTCTCTTTCTGCATCCATCTCTTTAATTATCTCGATGCTTTTCTCTCCTCATTGGGGGGAAGGAGTCCGTCAGACAGATATCAACTGTGAAGAGACACCGCTTAAATTATTTAAAGTCAAAGTTTTTTATTCATCACCTACCATTTACCCAGTATAACCCATCCTTTCCCCTCCTCCACTGCTCCTGTTTTCATCCATCCTCTGCTGCCTTTCTGTCATCCCTCACCTTTCCTCTTTTTCCTTTCCATGTTTTCTCCAGGTGGATGAACCGGCTAGGACTGGCTGCTATTGGTTACACACCAGATGACAAGGTGCCACGCCCTGATGAAGGTGAGACAGATTCACTTGACTAGACTTTACTCTTTCATCCATGATATGCTAACATGCACACGTGTCTATCCCAATTTCAGACTACTGGAGTGAGAGTGATCAAGACGAGGTGGATGGCTCGATGACGCTCAAACAGGAGGGACCCTCATCCCTCTGTGATACTTATCACCGCACACCATCAGTAAGTACACTCGCACACACGCACATACTCAACAATTTCCTTGCAGGGTTTCATTCTGATGGAATATTTCATTCCTAAAAGCCCCACAGTTTTCTGAGCTGCATAGAGCGAGGCTCTCAACATTAATAAAACATCAGAGTGTGAGAGTATCTGGTTTAGTAAGCAGCCTAGACCATCACTCGTCTGTGTTCTGCTGCCAGAACTACTTCACAGTCTGACCTCTAGGTGGCGACAATTTCTCATGACATCCCTGAAAGATAATGTAAAGCTGTGTTTCCATCAAAAGCTTTCGGTGTAGTACTTTTGGAACCAAAGTAACACCCATGAAGAGGTACCTAGACCCTAGATCTTTTTGGCGTTTCCACAAAGACAGTACTCTTACATCTGGGCGGGCTGGTGTCACAGCTCCGTCCAGCAGGACTTGCTGTATTTCCTTATTCACCAGTGATACAGAGTGAAGTCCGCACCTCTTGTATATACAGATGGGGGCTGCAGGATGGAGAAAGAGTCTCTCTCAATGGGATTTAGCGAGTTTGTGCATTGACTCCTTGTCAGGCAAGAGCAGGGGTTTAGTGCTGCCGAAGCGCACTGAACAACGCTCCACCGCGTTTTTTTCTCCAAGTGATGATTAGAATATACTGTTCACACAATCTGGTCGCAATCAATTTACAATTTTTAAACTTTTGAAGACTGACTCATTACTAAAAAAGTAAATCATCCAAGAGAGACATTAAAACAGATGGAGTGGTCAAAGTTGTCATGTTAAAAAAGGGTCCCCTTGGTCATGAAATTCCTAGAAAAGGTATGAAATTAGAAAAACTGTTTTTAAGGCCTGGAAATGTTTTGGAATTAATAGAAAGTTTACTAAAAGTTTTGAATATGTATTGTTCAAAATATGTTCATAAATATCCCAAAACATGTCAAACATTATGCAAAATATGTTGCATTTAGAATCCAGCACTGCGCTGTATGATAGTCAATTAGATCTTTAGTTATGTAACCTTCAAAAGAGGCCTTGCCTTGATGTTTTGCAAAGTACCCATTTTTGCCAGTCTGGCCTTTTTGGCATATGAAGCTGGTCCGGGAATGTCTAATTTGCGAGTAAAAATAACAAGCTCTAGCAGTTTGCTTATTCACAAATACCCAGGAAGTACGTATTTTTATTCCTACCCCTCTTAAAATTCTTATATAATTGGGTAAAATATAACGGAAAAGTTTGGAAAAGCATTAGTAAAAATGCGTGGGAACCCTGATGATATTGAAGGTGTGTTGGAATAATCACGTTCTCATCTCGTGCATTGAGAACATTAAAAGTAAACATTCCACCTTAAAACTTTTTGGAAGTCGACCCAGTGAATTACATCTTTTTTTCTCAGTCTTCAGCTGCTGCTAGAGGCTGCACAGAGTGTTGATCCTTTACTGACCAATCAATGGACTGCAGCGTTTCTAGTTCCTCCTTTTAGTAGTGTATCTGGGTGCGAGGTACCCCAAGCAGAAGAGTGACCAAAAATGGGGATGGTTCCAAAGGTACCCTCCACAACTTTTCACACAAAAAAACGTGTACTGAAACAACCTGCTGGTGAAAACGCCCCATCATAGACTTTTACTCGGAGGGTGGTTTAGTGGCGTTGGTACCACATTTTCCCAGCTGAGTCATGCAACAGTCATATCAGTCATCTGCCATCTCATTGCTTTTTTGCTCTCATCTTTTGTTCTCTTTATATTCTTCTGTCCTTCTTTCTTCTCCTTCCTCGCACACTTCCTCCCTGTCCTTGTTTTGCGGGTCACATTTTCCTTGTATCTGTGCTCACCTTTCACCTCTCTGTCGACTTCCATCTGTCCTTCCTCACTCCTCTGCATACTGACCAACCTGTCTGCCTCACAAACCCTCGGCCCTTCAGGCTAACTTCCTTCACAGTTATGACCAGTTGCCCCGCTCCGTTAGCTCCATGAGCCTTATGCGCTCCACTCCGTCCCCACTCCCTCCATCAATGAGTGCCTCCACATCCCCCATCCCTCCACAGATGGTCTCTTCCACCTCCCCTCTCCCTCTCCAGGTCAATTCTTCTAGCCCCTTCCCGGAGCCCAAGCACGGTCGACACTTCTCCAGCGAGTCCACACACTCCCACTCCTCTGCAGAGGACCAGCGCGGAGACATGGGCATGGGCACGGGCACAGGCAGCACCAGTACCCACTCATCTGGCTGCCGCTCCTCCCACCGTGAGCGCCGCTCCTGGCAGGACCTCATTGAGACCCCTCTGACGAGCGCAGGGCTGCACTTCCTCCAGACAGCTCCAGGGGAGAGCGAGTACGGAGGCCTAATGGGTAGCATGGCTGGAGAGATGGGGCTATACGGAGGGTTGGGCAGACAGGGCATGTCCCCGGAGAGACGCAGGCAGGCCACGCTGCCCGTACGGAGACACCACGCCGCAGAGAGGGACAGGGAGAGGGACGGGCCCTTCCCTCTGGAGCGAGGTCCACACACACACAGCCACACACACCGGCGCTCTCATAAGCAGCGCAGCCAGAGTCTGCCCAGGAACAGGGACCCCATGCCAGGAAAGCTGTTACACACATCGGCTCATATGGAGGAGAGAAGTGAGGACGAGGAGGCAGAGGGGCAGGCAGCAGATATGCTGGAGGGTGATGAGGGTAAGGAAATGACATACAATCTGTTTCATAGAAGAAGAGCAGCATTTTTACACACAAACACTAAAAAGCACATGAAAAAATCCTCGGAGGTACAAACTTAAGAGTAGCTAATATGTCAAAAATATTGTGTTAAAGAGTGAATTATCTCTCAATAAAACCAGTGATACATAAACATGGGCCTGGGCAGGTGATGTTACACAGAATATTGGGGTAGAGGGGACAGATAGTATAAGTTTGTCAAAAATGCATTATGGCTCAAATGATATCATTTAGGCATGTAGGGATAACTGACAGGGTACAGGCCCAGGTGGCCCCTGACCTTCCCCTGCGAAGTGTCACTCAAACACATACTAACCAGGAAAAGAAGTGACCACAAAGAGAACCAAAGAGCAAGGAGACACAAAAATTACTACAAAAATGGGCAAAACAACCACAAGGAGGAACAAAAAGATACACACAAAAAACAAAAAAGACACAAAATTACCAAAAAGAGATGCAAAATAATCTCAGAGAGACAAAAAACAACTATGAAGAGACACAAAATAACCAAAAAAGACGGAAAACTAACTGAGAGAAAATGACAACAACAGCGCACAAAACCACACACAAAACAAGCATAACGACTACAAAGAGATGCAAAACCACCTCAGAGACTATGTCATGCTCATATGTGGGAGAGTTCGTGGGGCCTTTTCTTTATCTTTGCCCAGGGAGCCATTGTCTCATAAGCTGCTCATGCATTTAGGCAGTGAGAGAAAGTAAATGTAAGTATGTATGCACTGAAAAGTTACCTAAATAAAGTACTATGAGCAAAATATTTCAAAAGAATCAAAAGTAAAACCACTTCTAAAGCACAAAATGGGCCACTGTGAATGTTATAGTATTAAATATAACATTATTTCATTATCACCACTGATGCATTAATATGTAAGTTGCATTATACTACAACAGTGAAATGCAACTTAGATATTAATGCCTCAGTGGTAATAACAACTCTAACTTTAGCTGTTCATGAAACAATCTGATTATTGTTTTTATATATTCACAGTTTAGTGGCTCTAAGTTGTGAATATTTGCCCATTTTGGGGAAAAAACAAACAGATTATCGAGGTTGTGGTTGTTGAATTATGTTGATTCAATTTCTGTCATGCTCATTGATTAACCCTTTGAACCCTAGATTGAAATCAGTTTTATTTAAAAAAAACGGAAAAAAAGGCAATGAACATCTTTGCAGGAAATGTCCCACAAATTTCAAGGAAAAAGGTAAAGGGCGACAAGAAAATCACCACAAAATTATTGCAAAAAGGGTAGTGTGGGGACACAAAAATGTGAGAAATGTCCTGAAAATATATTTAAAATTGCTATAATTTTATATTTTAAATTGTGAAAGAGAAAAAAACATACATACAGTACATTAATAATATTGTATGTATATTTTTTTTACTTTTTATATTTTTTTATATGTGTGTATACTAAATAATAGTAAGTTACAGCACATTTTGGATTTTGGGTATTTTTCTTTTGTTTTCTTTTTGTTTTTTATTTTTCTGTTGTTTATTTTTAGGTCATTTTCTTGTAATTTTTAAAAATTATTTCTCGCTAATCTTTTGCGATGTTGCTCATTGCCTTCTCCCCCACATTTCTGAAATAAATCAAACCAATTTACCAAGGTTTTCAGGGGTTAATCGACTAATTGTCTCAGCTCCATATTAAACAGCACTGTATATCCAGAGGGAGCGCACTGTGTGGTTCTAGCAGTGAATGTCACTCTTACGGCTGCTCTCCTGGCTGTCTCAGACCTGCGGGAATTGAGAGTGGAGAGCAGAGAGAGGAGGGTGTCGGAGGGAAGGGAGCGGCGGGTGTCCGAGGGCCGTGAGCCGGAGCCGTTGGATGGGCTAGAGCAGCTTTACCGGGCCCTGGAGCAAGCCAACGTGACGGCCCTGGGAGACCCGAGACCCTGCGGTAGGCAGGAGTTCCGACGTTGTTTCACACAGAGAGCCAGGGACCCTCTGCTCAACGACAGGCTGCACCGAGTCCGAGCCCTCCGCAGCACCTTGAAGGTAACACAAACAGAGGATTTAGAGAAGAATAAGACGTGCGAGGATTCAGTGTGGTAACTCCCTGCTGTGTCTCCCTCCTCAGGCCAAAGAGTCGGAGCTGGCGGTAATCTGCGCCCTCCTGGAGGACCCTGGCCTGTGCTCCCAGACCTTCAGAGAGTGGAAGCAGTGGCACAGCGAGCTCTACTCAGACATCTGCCAGCTCAGTCCCGGCACCAACGGCCAGGACGACCTCTCCCCGCTGGCAGCACCTCTCATGACCCACACACACTCCTTTATCGAGACACACGTGTGAGAAAGGGGTGCGAAGACTGAACTGACACACACTCACACACACGCACACACACACACAGAGCTTTAGCTGAATCCACTCTCCTGATCACGACTCTGAGCACGCACACACCGACACACACACACACAAACACATTGTAAGATGTGTAAATATCATAGAGGGAACAGTCTGAGACCTGCGTGTATGAACTTTTGATAATCCTGAGGACCCCACAGGGTGCCTATTGCATGCCTGAACAGAAAGCATTAATCTTCCTTTGTCTATGGAACTCAGCATAAACTCCACACGCTTGTCGAGCAAAATGGGAAAAAAAGGAGACTTTTTAAACACGTTCGTTCCTTTGTATTCTCTTGGTTTTTGCTATATTTTTGTTTTTCCTGTTGATTTCAGGGGGCAGGGGGAGCTATGTAGCAGCAATACAGAGGAGAATCCTTTTCACCACAGCACTGTACTTTTGTACTGATGAACTTTGCACCCAGAGCCACCAGTTCTCCCCCTTTCTCTCTCTCTTTTGTTCTCTCAGTGCATATCTCGTTGATTTACCGGGACCTCACTTGTTATTTCGGGCGGGACAGTTTGGGGACAGTAGTGACTTTTAGTACAAGACTGTGACAGGTAGCCATCAGTGCTGGTTTATCTGGTTCCCTCTGGGATCCGATGAAGCATCTCGAGCATTGAGGGACCATTGCGCTGGCTAGTTGCACACTATTTCAAACTGTGAACTGTTATAAAAATGTATCTGCAGAAGGAGGCTCCTCTGATAGAGTGCAATCTTACGATTCAGTTTGCAATCTCTCTCCCTCTCTTTCTTTTCTTCTCTCTCTGTGTTTCTGTCCATCTCCTCCTTCTCTTTTCTTCTTTTTTTTGTTTCCTCTCTCTCTCTCTCTCTAGTCGTCAAAGACTTGTGTATATGTGTATACTGCTGTGTATACTGATGTAAATGTTTGCGTTCCACTACCACTGTGATATGCTTCTAGAGGTAGCGGAGGGAAGACAGAGAGTATGTATTTGCGTGGGTGCAAAACAGTTTTTTTTTTTTTTTGTTTGTTTGTTTCTTTTCTTAAACAGCGAATGCAAGAGCTAGAGAGTTCTTTTCAAAGGAGTCACTCACTACAAAGAATGCACTTTCTATATCTCTATATCTCATTGGCTGCATCACAGGGTCTATGTCTCATCGGCCTCTTTACCATTGCTGTTCAAAATATCAGGTAAAAAGCATTTGCCGTCTCATTTTCTAAAGATTTGTGTACAGTCTACAAATATATTTAAACATAGAAGAATATATAAATCTATTTACGTTTTGTGTCATAGATATAATGTAAAGTATGATGTATTCTATGCCAAGGTTTTGCAGTGTCCCCCTCTTCACTCTGTAGACGCAGGGTGTTTAGCAGTTGAACAACTAGGAGGCAGACCACCATCATTAACAGTTGATTGACGGTTTTTACATCCCCTCTCCTGGTGATGTGTTGCATGAGAAAAGTCCTGGGACTGATTTGATTGGACAGGGTAAAATATTGTGGATCATTTATGTTTGTTTTGGGGTTTTTTTAAATCTTCCTCTCATGATTGCAAGATAATTAGACTTGTAGCGCATGATACATGCAAAAGTACTGTTGAAGAATGACCTTTTTTTGTATGTTCATAAATATTTTTTTCTGACATTAGATAGTGTTTGAAGACACACACTGTACATTGACTGAGGGAGGCATTTTGGCTCCTCAGTTACTTAATGCAGATCCTCTGTTAGCACCCTACCAGGAGGTTTCAATTTGTTTTGGTTTACATAGAGAAACTGACATGTGGCCAAAGGCTTCAGGAATCGAACCTGAGAGACGACAGTAACTTCTAAAAGCTATTTTTTACATTCCCTCCAAGCATATGGTTGATACTGGACCTCTACTCTAAAGGGTCTGTAATGTCTGTGAAACCCGGATGAATCATTTCATCTGCAATATCAGGCCAAGGACTCAACGGTGCCCCCCAGTGTCCAAGACTCTGAGAGACATGCGTAGCACCCGCTGCATCCAGCACTATCTGTACTTATCCTTCATATTTTACTGTAGTTCTTTGAGTCAGGTTTTTCCATCATGTCCCACTGTTGTGAAATATCACACACACACACACACACAAACACACACACCCCAGAGATATAGCTCATGTTTTTACTTTGAATAGTTAATTTGAGAGTACCACAAAGAAACTAAATGATGCAAGCACTTTCCCTGTGCCTCCCAACCCTCTCTTTGGCAACGTTGGACTGACTATACCGGCGAATCCTACACACACACAGCTGTAGATGAGTTACAGGACAGTTTTAGTCTGCAGATCTCTCTCCGTTTCTCATCTGTAGTGGTCTTCTTTTTTCCAACCGCCGCTCCGCCCGAGCAGGCGACAAACTGTAGATTAAGAGGTGCGAGTTATGATTTGTAGGCACAGACTGTGTTTATCCCTCCCAGATCTTTGTGTGTGTAGACCTGCAGAAACAGGCCGAAAAGGGAGAATCCACTGTGTGTTCTTTCAGGGGTGTACACCTCATGGTACATTGCACAGGTGTGTAAGATGTAAGTTGCACTGCGACATTAAAAAAGGAACATATTGCTCTTTTTCAAGGATAATATTAGCTTACTGTTATTCTGTACATTAAACTGACTAAAGATGATATTAAAAAAGAAAGAAAATGACATTTATTCTTCCTAAAGTAGCCTTTTTTGGTTTCATATATATGAATATATATTACAAAAAATACAGATTGTAAACTTAAGTTGTTAAACTTTGACTTCAATAAACTGAATCCTCTGCACTATGAGCTATGATCTGTTTATGAGTAACTTTTCTTGGATTTATTAAAACAGCATTATAGTGTTTTCTGTGCTTATTTTGGCAGGAAGAAGATGAGCGGCTTTCAAAGAAAGGGCAGAGGTCATCCAGTAAACCAGGAGGCCATACCATGTTCCATTTCTGCAGTAACTAATGTATAAATCTAAAATGTCTTCAAGCAAATGAACTCTTGCCTGCTCATTCTTCATAAAAATCCACCTGATAGTAAGTTTTTTATTAGTTTTCATTTTCATTTTGTTTTTAACTCTTTGAAACAGCGAGCAACATCGCTTTTCTTGTGCTGCTTTTAGTATCCTTTCACAAGTATTTAAACCTTGGCAAGAAATGTCCCGCAATTTGAGAGAAATTAGTAATTTAGAATTGTTTTATTTTTTAAAAAGCTTGGGAAAAGTCTTAAAAGCAAAACTATATTTATATACTTTTTAAGTTTTTTGTCTCTTACTTTCCTCCCTTTATTTTCTAATTTTCAGGTAATTTTTGTACTTGGTTTTGATTTCTTGGGGAATCATCTCATTTTTAATTGCCTTCTTACCATGTTGTGCTCAAGCTATTTTGCTCAGGTTTCAAAGGGTTAATTCAGTTATTTTTTCTGAATAATTTTTCTTTTCTTTAGTTAGTCTCCTGAGTGGGTTTGCTCTTTTCATGTCAGTTTTTATTTTATTTTTATTCTTATTTAAGTTAACTGAAATGTTTTTTCACACTCAGTTGTAGTTTTGGGTTTAGTTTTAGTTAAGACTAACTTTGTAACTACCATTCATCCACCCATGGCCTCAATCTTATTCTGTCCCTGTTTCGAGTCCACACGGCAATACTTGGCTGTTAGGCTTTTTCTTTACTTGCCCTGTGTGCGCTGTGTATGTATCCTATCACCTCCAAGTTCTCCTCAACTTCATTGCTGTGTTAGTTTGTGGAAATCTGGATAAACTTCATTTTGGAGAATGCAACATGTGAGTGCAACATAAATTAAGCTCGAGGTAACCTTTAGCTAACCTGGTAGAGTGTGTGCCCCATGTTGGCTGAGGCTTTTGCAGTAGTGCAGGTACAATTCTGACCTGTGGCCCTTTGCTACATGTAAACCCAACTCTCTGCCACCTTTCCAGTCCATCTAGCTGTCCTGCCAATAACATGCAAAAAATTATTATTATTATTGTTATTGTTATTATTAATTATCATTATTAATGCTAATGCTACTACTACAACTACTGTTACTAATAATAATGATAATGATAACAATAAAACAGTAATTCCACAAGAAATGGGCATAAAAATTAATAGATTAGATTAGATTTCACTCTATTGTCAGAAATAATTCTGAAATTTGTCTTGTGTCCCCAGACGTCAACTGTCTCCGTAAATACAAACAAACAACACTTAACCAAACAACAAAATCATATAATAAACGCTACAAATCCCCACAGACATTCCAAAAAAGTGGATGCAGTGCAACATAATACTCATTTTCTATTACAATCAATGTTTGCCTCAGATACACTCAGGCTACTTAGAGGCCATACTCTGATTTAATAGGTTGACAGACTCAGGAGCAAAAGAATTTTTAATAATACCAGACCAGTAATAATATCAGATTTACCTCAGTTAAGAATTGTGTTGAAGTTGTACCCAATCCTTAACAAATTTGGAATAATTAAATTACAAAAAAAAAAGGATTGCTGTGAACCAGGAGCTTTAGGAACCCTTTGGGGTCTGGGGCTCCTGGACAGTTGTCCTCCTGTATCAGTTTAATCATTGGATATTTGAGTTTGGTATGTTAACAAAAACAAAATCTAATATTTTGCATTTTAATTTCATGCATGCTCATCCTAAAACAACAGTCTGGAGAACACTGTGTGAACCTCGTATGTGAACTGTTGCAGGTTCCTCTTCAGTCCAGCAGGTGGCGGTAGGTGACCGTGTGTTGAAGCTGCAGAGCCCAAGAAGAAGGAGGAGGAGCGCTGTCATGGCGGCCAAGGTGATTGCTTGTCATTTCTTCTTGGTTAAAGTATATGTTTAATGAATGTCTGGGTGTAAAAGTAACGTCAACTGTCCTGGAGCCGTTAATATAAACTTAAACAGACCGCAGCTTTAATGACAATTAACGCTATGCTGCACGACATTAGCACTGCTAACAGCTGCGGGTGTACTGAGCTAGCCTCGCTCAATGAGTCAGTGCTAACAAGACAGCGTTTGACTTCGTTAGCTGACAGCAGTTCAAGCTTTGCTCACTCTAGTGATTATATTTTAAGAATGTGTAACAGCTGATATTTGTCAAATCTGGCTTCGTTTGCCAATACAGACAGTATTAACCGCTAGATGTAACATTACAGTTGGCGTTAGCTAGCTTAGTTGGAGGCGGTTGTGAGTTATGGGCATAACTCAGTGCTAATAAACATGTACTGTAAGTAACTTACAAACACCGTGGCTGTTATATACGCTAACTAATGTCACTTCTATAGAGTATGTCTGAATAAGTGGTCATCAGTAGCTAAATACAGTAACTTAAGCGCTGTTTTAAGTACAGTTTCATAATGTTACGCATTTTATAGTTTAAAGTGCTTAACTGTACACCTATTTGAACATATTGCCACGTTAAAATACAGCTACTGTTCATGCTTCAAAAATAATAGTCGATAAAAATAACCATAACATTGGGAAAGTAGCACATTTGCATGATGAGTACTGTTGATGCTTTCATAAGCTGTCATTCTCAAAGTTGTACACTTTTTTCAGTGACAATATAAATGAATTAATGATTTTTTTTTTTAAATTATTGTCTCATGCAAACAGTTATGCACATAAAATCACTATAAATTCAGAACAAGCTAAAACCAGAGTCCAACATGCACATTTTCATACAACACTAAAAGTAAAGTAAATGGATCAAAACAACAAAAGCATCCTACATTATCACATTATCATTGTGTAAGACTGTGTAAGACTTCATGGATCACTCACCAAGGCATCTACTGTCTGGCATTGGAAAAAGAAAAAAATCACAAAAGTACTAACTAACAAACGTTCCTTTCTTCTCTTTTAGTCTTTCATAACAGCAAAATAGACAAACTTAATCACATCAACTTTTCACAAACATTCCAGCTTTGGTCATCTTAGTGCCAGAAAAAATCAGGGTTTAGACAGACAGGACTTTTACTTTCAATGGCGTATTTTTACATTGTTGTTTTGCTATTTTTACATATATAAATTATCTGCTCCCTCTACTACGGACCCACAAGACTCATCTGTCTATCAGTGTGTAGTGTCTGTCTGTGTTGTTGCTATTAGCGTACAAATACTTAAGTTGTTGTACTTTTATTGTGAACTAGGTGGTGATGGTGGCCGTCCCGACGGTGATTGGCATAGCCTCCATCCGAGTGTATACAGTAAGCGAAGTGCCCACTGATGGACTGGTTACTCGAGAAAAGGTATGTTTGTCCCAAAACGTCAGCAGATCTGATATGAGATAACGTTCATGTTGCACAGTTACAGAACATGCTGACTCTGCCTCTGTCTCCAGCTGAACATCTACAACCCGCTGCCACAGTCCGCTCAGGCCCAGTTTGTTCCAGAGACGCCGGGTGTTATTCAGCATGGGTTAACTACAGCGAGAGAGAGCATACTACCATTTGTCCAGGCTGTTAAGGTATTTATATTGAGCAGTGTGTATTTACAGTGATACATGAGAACATATTACAGTTTACAGACACCTGCTGCAACATTAACTCATACTTTTCCATCCTGTCTAACACCTAAAACCCCAAAACAGCAACCATGTAACGGATGTAAATACGTGTTATATAAATGGAACAAAACACTAAAACACAACGCAGAGGTCTTATCTTGCAGCTGCAGTGTGAGTTTTCCAGTCCTGATTTTTGTTCCTCTTGTGTGTGGTCACAAAGCACAATCCTACGTGCTGCGAGTGCTCTGTGAAGGTACCATTTTGCAAGCAGCAAAAGTTCAGGAGTCAGACAGGAAATAGAGTTCATGCAGTTAACTCAGCAGCTGCAAGGTTTGCGATGAGATTTGGCAGTTTGATACTGTGAAAGACGGTTGTGTGTGTGTGGGGGGGGGCACTTCACACTGACTCGGTTATAGCGGTGTTCAGCTTTGTCCTCTGTTCTCTGCAGGGTGCCTGTGTCTCTGTGAAAACCACAAGTGTTAATCTATACCATGCAGGAGAGGGTGAGTCAACACTTAGTACCTTAAGGTGTCACACTGTAACATTCTTTTTCCCTGAAACTCAAAATGCACCTTTTGTTGCCCTCAACTCATGTGTTTCTACTGACACCAGAAAATCAAATCCCACTGTATATAAGCCGTTTATTAATGGCACTTATTATATTACTTTTTCGTGTATTGATGTTACAGTATGTAAGATTAGATTAAAAAAAATACACATAATTCACTGTACTGCAGTGTGACATTAGTACTATGTTTGTTATGTTACCAACCTCAGAAAATATGTGAGAAATGCTGCACATAATATTAATTAATATTATTACTATTCATGCTACCTCTCTCACTGTCACAACTACTTGTGTAGCATATTATGAGCAGAAGGTGAACAATAAGTTCAGATGAGAGAAAATTGAAGGAATGTTTTTTTTTTTTTAAATCATGTTTACTTTCCTCTTGTGTTTTTCCAGATGTGTACTATTACTTAAAAGACCCTCCACCAGGTTTTCTACCCAGATTTGGCACCATCACCATGGCTGGCCTGATCGGCATGTTCTTGACACGGAAAGGTAACCCGATCATCAGTCACTATATCACAAACACTTAAGGCCTGCTGGCAATAGTTTTTTTCTCATCATCTTTTAATATATTTACTTGTGCACACAACAGTATTACAAGTATAATAAATAATCCACAGCTAAACTTTTTGAAATGTAACAGTATATAGGTCATGTCACAATATTTAAAGGGATAATTCACCTCAAAGTCAAAAATACATATTTTTCCCCTACATGTAGCGCTGTTTATCAGTTTAATTTGTTCTGTTGTGAGTTGCAGAGTGTTGAAGGTATCGACTGTAGAGATGACCGCCCTTTCTCAAATATTATGGATCTAGATAACACTTGGCCTGTGGTCCTCAAAGCTATATATATATATTTCAAACCTCAACCGCAATGTCTTCCTTCAGAAATTATGTACTGGCTACCCAAGATAATGCACGTATGTACCTTACTGTGAGCAGTTTCTTTCACTGACCTGCAGATCATGTCACAGTGCAGAACAAAGCACAAAAAATATTGATGGTGTCCTCCTGACAATGAGCTGTAACATCAGCTAGCTCAGCGCTGCTAGGTGAGCTAGCAGCAGATGCACACTTCCATTTGTGCTGTGATACCGTTGGGGGATGTAGTTTGATGGAAAGAAAATAGTTCCTAACTGAAAATGCTCACAAGGTCTGTGCTGCGTATTTTTTGACATTTGAGCACCACAAGCCAAGTGCTATCTAGTTCCATTTAACAAAGAGAAGGTGGACATGTTAATTTACTACTTAATTTATTACTACTACTTTAGTACTACTACAGGTAAGACAAAATATATTGATTTGGGGTTGAACTGTCCCTTTAAGCATCAGAAACCATCATCATTTTATAAATTGCATGATAAAGTATTTCTTTTACTGGGCAACCATTAATATTCCCATTTGTACCATCATATTCTGGAAAATAATACATGGCTCTATAAGAATTGCCATGTAGTATTTAGATGTATCAGTGTTGAAACAGGATATTTTGAAGTAGTAAAAAATGATCTGCCACGAGTCCCTTGCGATATACAACATGCAAGTTAGCACAGTGGCTTTATAGCAGAAGGACATTTGCTATGCAGTTATGTGGTAATGTAACAGCTGTGCATACTAAAATGGTACATGGTGTTTGTGTTAAGATTGTTCTCATATTTTGGATGTATCATCCCATGAATGCAGATGTGTAAATATAAAATGACATAATACATACCTTGTATATATAGCATACATTTAGCACATAAACTCAGGCACTTTTTAAAAAACATCATCCCTTTCATACAGCAGGTGCTTGCATGATACCATTTTACCTGAAGCACATTTAACCTGAGGTTGACTTGGTAATAAGAGACAGCTGACACAGATTATCAATATTTGCAGACCGCAGTTTGCCATTCAGGTCCCCAAAACCTCACTGCTAAACCACAGAGACACAAAGAAGATGCTACGGCACATAAGAAACGAGGGGAAATAAGTTTCTGTTTCAGTTTTATCACCACTCTTTGGTTTTTTTATCTTACTCTCTGTGTGTCTCTGTGGGGTCTCTCTGTCATCTCAATGGCATTTTTCAATACAGCAGGCCAAGAAGTTTTGCTCCAATATTTCATCTGTACAAAGTTAGATTGATTCCCATTTTTCATTGTAAACTTAATTTCAGGCTCTCAATTCAAGAGGCTAGCTGTTCCGCTGGGCCTGATGAGTGCAGGAGCGTCAGTGTGCTACCCGGCTCAGACAGTGGCTGTGTTTAAGGTAACACTTCTCACACCAATGCTGACCTCTTGTTAATGCAAATATCTTCTTATTGTCAGAGTTTATCAACATTATATTTGTTTTTTTGTGAATCCAAGGTGACAGGTAAGAAGGTGTATGCTGTAGGACAGTGGAGCAGCGCTGCTGTGTCTTCCCTGCTCGCGTCCAAGCCTCAGGAGCCCGTCGCCAAGGAGGTTGCTGCTTCACAACCAGAGGTGAACAGACGAGATTTATTATGATTATCATAAACAGATGTAACCAGTTAGTTTTAAATAGAAAGTACTGAAGTCCCCGGGGCATCCAGGAGGTTACCTGGTTGAGTGGGTGCCCCATGTGCAGAGGCTATGTGCTTTCACGCTGTCTGTCGTATCAAATAAAATAAAAGGGAAAATCCTCCGAAAAATAATCTAAAAAAGAAAAAAAGTATGGCCTTTATTACTGCGTGACTAAAACCAAAACAGCAGTTCAGCCCATATAATGGTAACTCCCTTCCCACTGAATGATTTCTCACTCTTCAGTTTTTACTTTCTCAAAAAATCCCTCCTACCTCTGAATAGGTTGTATACCATTTCCTTTCCCAGCACTTCGCCCTTTGATGATGCTTGTATTGTTACTGCTGCTTTGCTCTTTGTGCGTCATATGTTTTGGTTGCTTTCAGAGTTCAGTAATTTCGAAGTGAATGCTTTGACTGATTTTAATCTCCACAGTCACCTCACAGTATTAGCAAAATGCCTAAAATAGAAAATGTTAATATAAGCAATTACATATTTTTTCCCTATAGTCAATGTAATAAATCTAACCTATTGGAACTGAAATGTTCAAGAAAACTATAGTGCTTTATTCTGTTCATAGATTAAATACTGTTTTAGAGTAATTAATCATAATGTGAAATTCATAATAATCTGATGTAGAATAATGTGTGCAAGTCTTGGTTAAACTGTCTCTTATTCTTTATCCACATGTTGGTAGACAGTGCCAAATCCAGAGTCTGCAGTAGGTCAGGAGTCCAGCTTCACCAAACACGGCTCACCTCAGGGCTCTGCAGTCCCAGAGACAGAGGTGAAATCAGCGGAGTCTGTTTCTCTCCCTGGTGAGCCTGCTGTCGCTGTCAAAACAGAGGAGGTGTCATCAGTAACAATCACACAGATATCCCCTGACCAGACCCCCACAGAGACCAACACAGGTTTCATAGATATTGATCTCTGTCTGCTTGTTTCTCTGTCTGCAAGCACAATCACATAAAGGCTTCCACTGATGGTTTGCTGTATTTCCTCTCCTGTCCAGACCCAGTGCCACAATCAGTGCCAGCAGAGACAGAAGTCACCACAACCTCAGAGGAAATATCTGCACCTGTAGCAACTGAGGAGCCTTCAGACATTAAACAAGCACCAGCCAAGCCCACACCAAGCTCTGAACCCGAGACGATAGAGTCTACACCAGTAGAGTCTGCACCAGAGGAGGCTGCACCAGTAGAGTCTGCACCAGAGGAGGCTGCACCAGTGGAGGCTGCACCAGTAGAGGCCGTGTCAGCAGAGGCTGCACCAGCCGAGTCTGCACCAGCGGAGGCTGCACCAGCCGAGTCTGCACCAGCGGAGGCTGCACCAGCCGAGTCTGCACCAGCGGAGGCTGCACCAGAGGAGGCTGCTCCAGCGGAGGCTGCACCAGAGGAGGCTGCTCCAGAGGAGGCTGCTCCAGAGGAGGCTGCTCCAGTGGAGGCTGCTCCAGCAGAGGCTGCTCCAGAGGAGTCTGCTCCAGAGGAGTCTGCTCCAGTGGAGGCTGCTCCAGCGGAGGCTGCTCCAGAGGAGGCTGCTCCAGCGGAGGCTGCTCCAGAGGAGGCTGCTCCAGTGGAGGCTGTTCATTCCCCTGCAGAACCAGCTCCTCCAGAGGCCTCAGACAAGCCAGCAGGTACCATAGATATTGTGTCTCATAATATCAAAGACCAGAGAGAGCATTAGTATAAAGGAACTACTTAAAGCTACAGTTGGTAACTTCATAAAATAACTTTTTGTCATATTTGCTGAAACTGTCACTATATACTGACAATGTTACATGAAGGAACATAATCTGTGGACAAAATCATGCTCTTCATCCTCCTGGGATGGCATTTACAAGAATCCTAAGCAACTGAAGGAAAAGCACCAATCAAAGAGAGAGTCTCTAATCCAGCAGTCTATTGTATCAGTCTCGACTGAGGACTGTCTGTTAATAAGGCAGCACTGATCAAATATGTATCAGTATTCTGTTACCGCTTTTTCTCCCTTCAAATGTTTTCAGAAACATATTTTCGTGACTGTTTAGCTGTAAAATAAGACAGTTTGTTGCCTTGCTAGTGGGTGGTGCCTTGGTTTAGTTTGACTGTTTGGCGGCCAGGTCAGAAACGTTCTTATTTTACAGCTAAACACTACATTGAATGTGTTTATGAAAACATTCGAGGTGAGAATTTTGATATATATGTGATTAATGTCGCCCAGTTTAGCAGTTTGTCTGCAGTTCACGAGCAGTAATTGACTGTGTTAGAGACTTTTTGACTCTGATTGGTTGTTGTCCTTCTAAGTATAGTGACAGTTATGATAAATATAATATAATATAATAATATTACAAAAGTCATCATTATAAAAGTTATTAACCGTAGCTTTTAAGTATGAAATTATGTGTAAAATGGATGATGGTTCAGTTCAAAGTTCCTCAGTAAACATGATTGTATAAAAGTTTGAAATGAAGTTCATAAAAGCTTTATTTGCATCTCTTTTGTTGCTTCTTAGTAGGACCAGTCGATGCAGGTTTAGTATAAACTGCCAAAGGAGAACTCTCTTAATGTTATTTCTATTAATAATATTAGTATGAAGTCACTGCAGCGCCCATAAAAGTGGAGACACATGCCCTCATATCTCTGCTGCACACTCTCTGTTGTATTTCGACTTCTCCACAGAGCCAGCTGTTGAATCAGCCGAGCCCGAACCTGCTGCTCAACCTGAGTTAGCTCACCCACTGCAGGTTACTGCTGTGGAGGAGACACCAACCCCTACACTCACACCACCTCCTCCTCAACAGCCTGCAGCAGAAAACAACAAAGGTACTGAGAACCCCTGCTGCACCTCCACTGCTGCGCCGGTTCAAGAGTTGAGCACTGACTAACTAGAGCACACTGATTCACACACTGCTTCTCTTCTGAGAATTACCTGCACGGCATTTCAATGTTTCGGCTCCTGTGCTTGTCAGTAAGTGTAGGGTTAATTCTCCAGACGTGATAAGCTAACCTTTGTTAATGCTTTTGTCAGTTTCCACTGAATTTTCTTGCGACACAAGCCAGCTCTGACAGACTGAGGAGTGAAGGAGTTCTGCAAGCTGTTTACTGAATCATAACCAGAGGGATTCTTCTGTTAGAGAGCGAAGAATAATATCCACCAAATAAATCCTGAGAGGAATCTGATGAAATGCTACCAAAGTCAACATTTGGGTTTACGCAGCGTGAAAAACTTGTGCTCTTAATGATTAGACAGTCTCCCTTTAACCCTTCAAAACTTGAGTAAATTTTCCAATCTCCCCAAAACAGCAAGAAACTTTACTAAAAAGTTACAAGAAAATTACTTGGAAAAAAAGAAAAAAAACATGAAAAAGTGCAACAACTGGAAAAAATGCAAAAAAAAATTAGGTGTATCATTTTAACATAATGTTAAATACATAATTATAACGATTATAAACATATTTTTCTATACATTTTCTAATTTTTGCTTTTGTTGGTAAATTCTTCCCCTTTTTTAATGCTAAATTTCAGGTTGTTTTTTTGTCATCTTATATTAATTTCTTGCAATTTGTTGGACATTTCTTGCCAAGTTTGTCATTGCCTTTTCCCCATGTTTTTGAAAGAAATCAAATCAGTTTGCTTAGGTTTCAAAGGGTTAAATGGCTTGTGTGAGGCATCTGAATGCAGCACAGGAAAATGAATGATGTCGAACCAGGTTTCAAAGGATTAACTTTACTATGCAGTGATCCTATATTAATAATACTTAATTCTACTGTTTTTAAAAAGAAAAATGATAACAGAATCTTTTTGCACTAAATAACGTCAGTCTCACAGGAAAACACATGCAAAGATCCCTGCAGACACATGCAGATCACATTGAATTTAACTTATTCTAGAAATGTCTTTTGGGTTTGTTTTTAAAAAGCTGTGGCAGTTGCACTGACCACTGGTTCACTAATCTTGTGTGATCACAGTAAGACTGTGGCTTTGACCCTGGTTTATCTTTCGTTGCTTCTAATTTGGGTTAGGAGTTTTGTTTTATGCTACTGATTCATTTATTTTAAGAGTGGAACAGTTTAATCGGTTGCAGTTTTAACATGTTATATTTTTGTGGTTGTGGCTGAGATTTTGTTGCATTCCTCCTCTTGTCCTCCAGGGGGCACCAGTTTCAAGCCAGACCCTGCTCTGATGGACTTTGGCCAGTCTAGCCCCGAGGATGAAGACCTGTACAGCACACGCAGCTGAGACACTACAGCCGTCCGTAGGAGAAGGCTCATTCCCACACTGCCATCTCGCATCTTATTCAGATACACAAACACTGTGTCGTTATGCAGTGTAAATAGGCCGTTTTGCAAGCAAGCAGAGTTAGGAAGTCTTTAATCAACATTTCCATTCTCATTTCTTCGGCCCACATCATGTATATTTCCACAGAAAAGGTCCAAGTGCATTTGCTTTGTTGCAGCAGAGCAGTGAATTCCCATACACAGAACTGAGTCGGGCTGCTCAGAAGGACAGAAACGTGGAAAAAAATACACCCACAACTGTTTACAAATCTTTATTCACAGATGGCAGATTGTGAATTTTTCTCTCCGTTTGTGTCATTTAACAACTATTGGCTTTATGGGCGACAGCTTTCACAGTCATGAGTGCATGGTGCTTTTATTTATTGTAATTTAGCCCACTGTGTTGGTATGTTAAAAATACTGCACATGTGCAGCTAATGGTTACAAGATGGACTAGTGCTTTTCCTTTTGATCACATCGAAAAATGTCCATGTCCTCAGTTGTTTAGAACCAAAAAATAAATCTATATTTTTCATGATTTTATCTTTTGCTTTAATAACTACTAATTGCTTGTCAGTATTAGTACGTTGTGTTAATTACTGTCATGCTCAAGAAGGCCTAGGAACACTAACTTACAAGAAAAATATAGTCATCGTGGTGAAAAATTTGTCAGATAAACACATAACTTCTTACATACATCATAACATTGCAAACGAAGTTTGCCTTCTATCCTAAAGCTTGACAATTCAAATCTGACACATAAAGGCTCCTTCCTAAAACCAACAACATCATTTTTTTTTTGCAACCAGAACAAACCTTCAGAAATTAAGGACATTTTATTAATCAACACACAATTTACAGCTCAGCAGGAGATTAACTTAATCTTCAATCAGTCCTAAATCACATCAACAAAACCTTTTCTCATCAGGTTAACCATTAAACCTGCTTGTTTCTGCAGCTAATGGTTACCAGAACACTTTTCTTATGCTTTGTCCAGACACCTTTTACAAGAATTTTAACTTTTGAACCATGAGAAAATTGCTTTGAATTCTTTTAAAACATGGGGAAAAAAACAATACCAACTTGCCAAAAATTAGTTGATTTAGAAAATTATTTTTAAAACGTTAGGTTTTTGATGTTCCCTTTAGCTCTGTGCTTTGGACAGCAGTCTTCAAAAGTCACCTGTCCCAGATAAGACTTTAACCACCAACCTCAGGCACACTAACTGCCGATTTACCCACTGAGCCAAACCTCCTGTCACTTTGCATGTTTTCGACGTTTTAGCACAGACTAGTGCCCCCATGTTAACAGAGGCATTATCAGACCTTAATAACAACACAACTATCTGTCTTTCAACCATTTCTTAAAACATCGTTTTAAAATGAGCAAAACTAATAGTAACTAATGGATTTTCTTTTGCATTTTGACAGATACAATGTCTGTTGGTCAGTCTACAACTTAAGTCCAGACTGAAATTTCTCAACAAATTTTGATTTGCCATTAAATATCACAGAGACACTGATGGCCCCCAGAGGATGAAACCTACAAATTTCCCCTTATTTTGGGAAATATCTCAACATCTACGGGGTTATTTGGCAAATAGAAATTGTACAGACATCCGTGGTTCCCAGATGTTCTTGGTGAGCCCAGTAATAACAGTGACTCATACTCTAAAACAAACGAAATGAGAACTGCTTTCTTGGTCAGTCTAGTACGCATTGTGAAAGGGCTCTTCAATCAGATCCCAAGTGAAATGTCATTGTTTCCTAAAACAAAAGCTGGGATATTCAATTCATTAAGATAAAACAATTGACGTGTACATCATTAATACCAGTGGACACATATCCACTGGTAATGATGATGTTGAGGAGCTCTGATGGTTTGAGCAACAAATGTGTGCTCTGACACTGGGAATGTCGTGCATACTTTTAAGCGTTTTTGGTGCCACATGTTTTTGCTTATTTGTGTGAGCACACAGTCTGTACTGCGGGACCAGGCTATCGGTTGACATCTTTATGGCTTCTTTACGGCTCCTCAGAGGAACTGGAGCTCCCTGAACCTCATAAACTCTGCATGAGGTCGACGAGAGTCATGACCCCTGGGACTCTGTGTCAGTGTGTGGTTTTGTGCAATACATGCTCACATATGTGTTTAACAAAAAATAAGTAAAAAAGGAAGATGTTGGATCAAGTGGACATCAATATTTGCTCATCATTCTTTCTGTTATACATGGAGAAAAACAAATATGGGAACCAGGCTTCCTGTGGCATCGGAGCGACAGTTTGTGCTGCTGCTTTGAGTCGTGGGGTTCAGGGACTTGTGGGCCGGTGTGACTGTGCTTTTTTTTTTGTTGCTTTTTTTTTTCGACAAGCACTGCCAAATGTTCTGATTTTAAAAAAAATCCTCCAGGAACAACTCAGTGTCCTGGATTCATTATCCACCGACAGCGTGAACAAAAAAACACATGGAACATATTGACTCAGTTCAAAATAGAACAGAATGGAGAGAGTGGGAATGCTGGAAATCTGTGCAGTCCTTTCTTCTCTCATGGACATCTTGTTGCTGTAAGCGCGGGGGCCAGTGATGGAGGCAAGATGTGACGCTAAATATAGCCTCATCTCACCTCTCTCTAGGGCCCCCTATACATATGGACCCCCCCCAACCCCCTCCCCCCCTCCCTTCCCACAGCATCCCACACAAGCAGGAGCTTTGGATACTTTCCCATTAGCAATGTCAGATCCGACTCAATCATGTTGTTCAGAGCTTTCTCACATTTTTTTCTTGACTAGCAGAGAGGAAGCAGAGCTCAAAACCCTGACCTCTCACCTTTCACCCCCATGGGCTGGATTTTCCACCAAGGACTTTATGGATGGCTATGGTCTGCAGTGGTTATCTTCCCAGGATCCGGCTGACGAGGGAGACCCCCACTGTCAAGTAAACACACA